>NW_027506780.1:0-26537 GCF_021521415.1 Bidens hawaiensis
ATGGTCACCAACGATGGTTTCAAGGTGAACCCAGAGAAGGTGGAGGCCATCCTTGACATGCCCTCACCATCCACCATGAAGGAAGTTCAAAAGTTGAATGGTAGATTGGTATCAATTAACAGGTTCCTAGCGAACCATGCAAGCAAATCTACCCCATTTGTTAACACATTGAGAAATTGCCTAAAGAAAAGCCAATTCAAGTGGACGCCTGAGGCCGAGCAAGCTTTCAGTGAGATAAAAGAATGTTTGATAAATCTGCCTGCGCTCATAGCTCCACTTCCTGGTGAAACTCTAACATTGTACCTGTCAGCAGGAGAGCGCGCCATCGGCGCAGTGTTGTTGGTGGATCGCAAGGGAATCCAAACACCAATATATTATGTGAGTCGGGTGCTGACAGATCCTGAGACGCGCTACTCCATCATGGAAAAGTTAGTTTTGTCACTAACACAAGCGTCGCGCAAGCTTCATAGATATTTCAATGGTCATCCTATTGAAGTTCTGACTGGTTACAACATCCAGCAAGTCTTGCGGCGTCCCGCGCTCTCAGGAAGGCTGACAAAATGGGCGCTGGAATTAGGAGAGCACACGATCGCCTATAAGCCCCATCCAGCAATAAAGGGACAAGTCTTAGCTGATTTCATCGCAGAAATCCCTGAAGGAAAAATTGAAGAGGCTCAGCGCGAGGTAGACCCTCCGCGAGCCAATAATGAAGAAAATGTTTGGAGATTATTCACTGATGGAGCTTCAAACAACGAAGGGTCCGGCGCAGGCCTTAAACTGGTGGATCCAGAAAATCATGAGTATACTTATGCAATCAGGTTGGATTTCAAGAGCACCAACAACGAAGCTGAGTATGAAGCCCTGCTGGCTGGCCTGCGCATCGCGCACAAGTTCGGAGTTAAAAAGCTAGAGGCCCATGTTGATTCATACTTGGTAGCAGCACAGGTCAATGGCCTTTATGATGCCAAGGAGAACACCATGCCTCTGTATCTAGAGCAGGCGAAAAAGCTCATCGAGCAATTTGACTGCTTCAGAATCATACATATTCCGCGCAGTGAAACAAATCTGCCGACGCGCTGAGCAAGATGGCATCAACCAGCTTCGATCACTTTGGCAAAGATGTCAGGGTAGAAGTAATGAGCAACCCGTCGGTGGGAGCGAAGTCTGTCCTTGTAATTCATACAACACCTTCATCATGGATAACTCCAATAATGGAATTCTTGAAGGAGGGAAAGGTACCGGACGATCGCGCACAGGCGAGGAAGATAAGACACAAGTCGCAGAACTATGAACTGCTTGATGGTACATTATATCGACGCTCTTATCTTGGACCACTCATGAAATGCCTAGATGTTGAGGAAGCAAGCTATGTGATCAGAGAGATACACGAAGGAATCTGTGGAATACATGCTGGCCCGCGCATGGTGGTTGCCAAGGCAATGAGCGCAGGTTACTATTGGCCAGGCATGTACTTGGACGCGTTAAAAGAGATCCAAAAATGCAAAGCGTGTCAGAGCTATGCGCCAAACACCATACGGCCAAATAACAACTTGATTCCGGTGACCTCCGCATGGCCTTTCCACAAATGGGCAATCGATATTGTGGGTCCCCTACCGCAAGCGCAAGGGCGAGTAAAATTTTTGGTAGTGGCAGTAGACTATTTCACAAAATGGGTTGAAGCCAAGCCACTAGCAAAAATCACAGCCGAGGCGATGAAGCAATTTATTTGGAGCCACATCATATGCCGTTTTGGCCTTCCCATGGAAATTGTGAGTGACAATGGCAAACAATTCACCGACAGGAAGATATCCAGTTGGCTCAAGGAATTGCGCATCAACCAAATCTTCACTTCAGTATACCACCCTCAGGGGAATGGCCAAGTGGAGCGCGCGAACCAAAGCTTGCTAAATGGGCTGAAGAAAAGGTTGGAGGGAGAATCCCATTCTTGGGTCGAAGAGCTACCTAATGTCCTGTGGGCGCACAGGACATTAAGCAAAACCAGCAATGGCGAATACCCGTTCAGCCTAACCTATGGAACGGAGGCTATGATTCCAGCAGAAATTGGATGCCCATCCCATAGAGTGCTCATGATGAGTAAGATTGATAACAAGCATGAAAGGAGGTTGGATCTCAACTTACTTGAAGGGCGCAGAGAGGCGGCTATCATCAGTGAAGCCAAATACAAGAAAAAACTGGAAAAATATTACAATCAGCGCGTGAAAGAATGCCACTTCAAGAAGAATGATTTTGTCCTTCGAAACAATGAAGCTAGCCGCGCGATACCCCCGGGAAAGATGTCCCCCAATTGGGAGGGATCTTATCAAGTCTTGGATGAATTGGGAAAAGGCGCATACGCTTTAAAAGATTTGAATGGAAAGAAGATCCCGCGCGCATGGAACGCAGCACAGCTTAGAAAATGTTTCATGTAAAAATTGTCAAGTTTGTATTCAAGGCTTTTTAAGCCATTATGAATAATGATACGCGCTATCTTCTCTTAATGTGTGTTCTATTACCTTTTGCATACATGTTTCACACTTCCCTTTATTAATTTTGAGCAATATGACAACATTGTATTGACATCAAAACAAAAAATAAAACGAAGTAAAACATACATGCGCGAGCTTCAAACTCAAACGCGTTAACGAGTTTTAACTCTAAAACGTCAGGGCCTTAGCCCAATAATATGAGCCTTAGCTCAGGGCCTTAGCCCAATAATATGAGCCTTAGCTCAAATCACTCACAACATCCATCCTACATGCTGCGCAGCCTGACCATAAAAATACCTAAGCACAACTAAGGCAAAGCACATGCCAAAACATAGTTGTTAAGGTCTCAGGTCGAGGTCGCGCATGGAATTGTAATGGATATCAGAGTAACACATACTGACACGTAAAGGCTAAAAAACTCATAATTCCCTATAATAAATGCGCGATAACGTCGCGCAAAAGAGGAATAATGAAACGCCAAGGCACGTGTCAACATAGTCAGGATATTGCAAAATCACTTAAAATATGACAAGGATTAAGTAAAATAATTTCCTTACAACCTTGTTCATATTTCAACGTGCAAGCATATCTTATATTCAACAAGCAAACATGCAATATAAAGAGATGAATGGGGAATGCGCAAGATGCGAATAAGGGAAAAACAAAATTTCATTCCAAAACATAGAAGTTTACAAATTTACAATATGATGAGATACAAACTACAAATAAAAAAAAAACATGAAGGGCTTCTCAAGTTTCTATATCAACGTCAGCCTCTTCATCGCCCTCATCATTACCACCCTCAGCATCTGGCGCAACCCGCTCCTCGTCATCTCCAAACTTCCCATAGTCAAGCTGTTCGGAGTCGTCTTCTATCACAATAGTGTCAGGAGCGGGTCCTTTGGCCACGCCAGAGCCGCTAGCAGAGGCAGCATTGCCCGCGCCATCATCGCCGCCACCAGCCCCTTCACACTCGTCAAGTAATTTCTTTAGAGCGCCGAGATCGGGCTGATCAGCAAGCGAGGCTATCTGCAAAGCATAAGGAAAAGTGGGAGTACAAAAAGACTAGGAAAATAAGTCAAGGTAAACTCATTAAGGTTAAAATACCTGCTCAAGGATGGGAATGGGAGTATTCAAATACTTCTCCCCCACCTCGGCCATGTCCGCGCAGACAACGTCGAGCTGATAAGGGTAGTCGGATGGGTTCTTCTTCAGCATGCTATATTCACAGCCATCCTTAAACCCTTCAGCTCGACCCACCAAGCGCGAGGCAGCGTTGCAATCCATCACAAGGGTCTGAAACTCGTCTGAGTATTTCATCGCATAAGCGCAACGAGTCATACCCTGTGAGACTAGCCATTGGCGATCCTGCGCGAGGGAAGAAACAGACGTCTCAAGAGCAGGAATCTGAGAGTTTAACAACTCAACAGTTTCCTTGGTCTGTTTCAGCTCCTCTCTGTCGGACGCTGCTGCCGCCAAGGCCTCTTTCCTTTCCGCTCGCGCAGCATCGAGCGCTTCTTGGCTAGACGCTGCCGTCGCCAGGGCTTCATCCTTCTCTGCCAGCGCGGCCTCAAGCTCTTTCTTCAGGCGCGCAACCTCACTCTCTAATGAAGATTTGTCAGTGATAGACTGCACAAGAGCTTGGTCACGCGCCTCTGCATCCAGCTCCAAGTCGCGCACTCGCCGCGCGTACTTGGCCGCGTCCGCCTCTGCTGCCTGCAGCTTCTCCCGCGCAGCCTGCAGCTCATGCCCGCGCTTCACGAAGGCAGCGTTGGCACTTGCTCGGTTCTCGCTGAGTTCTGCTTGGAGTTTCTCAGCTCTCTCTCGAGCGTCAGAAAGATTCCAAGCAGATACCTTAGCCTCTTGCTTGGCCTCCGCAAGAGCATCACGCACCTTTACGTAATCATAGCGAAGCTCTTGGGAGGCAGCAAAGAACGCTGACCCAGCGAAAAGATGGTCATTGAGCAAGTCCACGCGAGCGCGGTCCTCATGAAACCTCCTTTCAGCTGGAGGCACAGAATGAGCCCAGAAGTCTTCACACACACCCATGGACTGAAATGAGCTATCCTCAGTAATATTCCATCTCGGGCGGTAAATGTGATCGGCTTCCTACAAACACAAAGCAATGTTCTAGTCATCTAAACACAAATATGGAAGTCCGCGCAGCGGAGCAAAACGAACTTATACCTGCGGGGAGCAAGCAGAAAAGTCAGCGCCAGCCCCACGAGAAGGCTGCGCCACGAAATCTCGTGGCGCTACAGGGCTTGCGCGGCCGCCATCGGAGTCTTCAAAATGCACCTCCTCATCTTCCTCTGTAACAGGCCTTTTCTCCTGCGACCTGGAAAAATCAAAACCAGTCTCGCGAGGAGGGCTGCGCGCAGGTGGAGGTGAGGGAGGTCTCGACGCCGCTAGATCAGCGCGTAAAACAGCCTCCTACTCCTTAGTAATCCCAATGAGAGGAGATTCAGTGCTTGCAGGAGCAGGAGCAGAACAAACGGCGCTGGCGCCGGCGCCAGCAGTGCCGCCAGCAGCTTGTGTGCCAGCTATAATTCCTATGAAAAAACCAACAAAGAGATGATTCAGGACTTGATTTAAAAGAAAAAAGTTAGAAAATAAAAGCGCAATATATACCTTGGCGCACCGCCGTTCGCGAGTTAAACATCGCCATGAAGTCCATTTTCCCCCTTTTTGAGGGTAAAACAGGGGACTTCGAAGCAACTTGAGTTCCAGCTCGTAGTTCTCGAGCGCTTGAGTTGTGGCACCTCAGCTTCCTCCTCCACCTCTTCTTCGCGAGTTCCAGCTCGTAGTTCTCGAGCGCATCTACAATACGTTCAACAGAAATGTTAACCAAATTTGGTATTTTAAAGGCATAAGCATAAGTACAAAGGCCTACCAGGCGCGTCGCTGTCAAAGCAGAATCCCAAATCAACAGGGATGAACATCTCATCGAAGCGATCGGGGAAGCCAACTTCCCCAGCGCCCAGCGCGACAGAGCCACCCTCCATATGCTCATCATAGGCGGCGTGGACGTACTCCTTGCTTACTGCATAAAACAAGACAAAAGGATATCAGCAAAACGAATTATATTCGTGCAGAAATAATGCAATGAGCTAATAACTCACATAAGCCGTCAACTTGGATAACAGGCTCAGTCGCACTGTCGGCCCACCTCCTGCTCATACCAACCCCCACCAGCGCCTCCTCGCAAATATTCTTGGCGGGGGATGGTTCAGCAGTCAACTTATTAATCCATGCGCCAGTTGGGTTCTTAAGAACATTCCCATCCGCGGGCGCAGAAGTGATCGTGCGCATGGTCATGCGAATGGGAATCACACCAGCCTTAATATAAAAAAATTTCTCAGACCAGTCATGAAGGCTCTTGAAGGAAACAGTGCAGCACTTGACCTTCTGACTGCGAGGAACGAATGAGAAACAAGAATCTTGGATTTTTGGTTTATAAAAATATTGAAAGCGCCGAGGGGTGGGCTCCTCGCGCTGAGATTTGCACATGAACTCAAAATGAGTCATGCGCACAAGTCCAAAGGGATGGACTTGGGATATGTGAATCCCATGAAATTGAAGCAGCGCACCCATAAACCTTGTCATCGGGAGACGAAGGTTGCAGTGGGTGAAAAAATGGCACTACAAGGAGATATAGCCGGTGGGCGGATCTGCCGCCGTTTGCCCGGCCGCCGGGAGCATACAGCCGTACTCAGGGAGAAAACCATGAGAGGCGATGAGACTGTCAAAATCAGACTGTCTCAATTTACAGGGAATCTCATCCCACCTCTTCACTGTCTTGACCTTCCCCACCTCCTCCGACGAGGCCTCGGCAGCCCGTTTCCCCTTGCCGGTCTTCTTCAAAGTAGACATGACTAATGACTTTACACGGCGTTTGCTGGGGGAGATTGTGGTGTCTGGGTTATCAGACATACAACTGTATATCAAACAGAGGTTACTTCAAGAACGGAAGTCTGGAAGCAAAAGACAGGCACTTAATCGGAATAAAAATGGAAGGAAGGAAAAAGCTCTGAAATAACAAGGAAGATGAAGAATAATAACTCAAAAGGCTTGCTTTTATAGGCCCAGGAGAGAGAGAAACAGGTACTGATCAGAGTTCACGCGCCCCCACTCGCAGGTGCAGGCCAACGCGAGCGCGACACGTGTTCCTGACACTGTGTGAGGGGACATGAAAGGGAACGAAACAGGTACTGATCAGAGTTCACGCGCCCCCACTCGCAGGTGCAGGCCAACACGAGCGCGACACGTGTTCCTGACACTGTGTGAGGGGACATGAAAGGCAACTGTAGCGCCTCGAGCACACGAAAAGTCTGACACGTCTCCATCTCTGACGCATGTCAGTACCAACCAACCACGTACATAGACGATTCATTTCAACCAAAAGGATAGAATTTCGCGCAACGATGAGAAATAAAAAAGGAAAAGACAAAACCTATTAAAAGAGAAAACTATTAAGTCTAATATCTATCTTACCTCGCTCGCGCGAGACAAGACACACATTAGACTGGGGGGGATTGAAGAGGTATGTACCCGCCTTAACATCGAGCGGGGCGGGTCAACCCACAAGATATAGACAAGAGGCTTGAAATCAAGATATCATGAAGGCACAAAGCCAAAACCTATGCGCATGGCGCATATCACATATGCTCACGCATATCACATATGCTCACGCATCACATATGCTCACGCATATCACATATGCTCACGCATCACATATGCTCACGCGTATCACATGCTCGCGCACCATATATGCTCACGCATATCACATCTGCGCGTGGCGCATCTGCGCGTGGCGCATATCGCATGCTCACGCATATCACATATGCGCGTGGCGCATCTGCGCGTGGCGCGTATTACATATGCTTGCGCATATCACATCTGCGCATGAAACATCTGCACGTGAGAATAAAGAGAAGACCTCGCGCATCCTCAGGATAGGCGCATATCACACGTGCACATAATCAACCTCGTCCTTATCCAAATCAGGATAAGGACAACCTTGATTGTGCTCGTCAGACAACCTTCCAGAAGGTATCCTTTAAGGAATAAGAATATGCTGATGTTGACAGCTGCCAATGAAAGGTGGACAACTCAGCAAAACCCATGTGCTACCACGTGATTGCACATGGGTCAGGTGAAATACCTGGGTCAGAGAATAATCAATGAAAAAGCACCAGGTGTCCTAAGGACACGTGGCGCAAAGCGATAGGAGGAGGCCGAAAAGGCCCTAATGGGATCTGAGCCCAATCATTGGAAACCCTAGCACTATAAATACCACAACACCTCCACAAGGGGAGGTAAGCAAGAAAATACATTCCAATTCCTTACTCACTCTCAGATTATTATTATCTTCTCCTACAATCTCTTATTCTCACACCGGAGGGTTACCCCAAAGAGGACCCCTCTGTCCCTTTCTGAGGGGTAAGTTCACGGTGCTGCTCGTTTTGTAGGTGGAAGAATCCATACTCCGGAGAACCATCGGTGAAATAGCATACTCATACCCGAGGAAAGTTGATCGTCTACCAGCGAGTCGATCCACGTTTCTTCAACTATCAACACCATTGTTCACCACCGCACCTTCACCATCTCCGCCCTCACCTGCCACCCTCTCCACCACTGTCATCAACATCATTCTCCACCACCACTGCATCCACCATAAGTAACCACCGCCACCATGTATATAGGGTTTCAAGTTAATTTTCAAAATCCCCCAATATTAGTTGTTAAATGTTTCTAGGGTTTGGATATTTTTTTTTTTTTGCTTGACTTAGGAAAAATGCAGTACATTTGACAATTAGGCTGTTAAATCTTGATATCTTTGAGACTATGTAGCCAGTTTAGGTTGTGGAGTGACTAGCTTCATGATATGTTCGGATATTGGTCAGGCATGTGCGGCGACGCATGATATTGACGGATCCGCAACGGCTGTTGGTACAGTGGTCCGTCCAGTGTAGGGCGACTCGAAACTGGAGGCATCGAGTAGTGGTGGTTGTCGGAAGCGGGTGGTGGTGATGGTGATAGTGATGGTGATGATAATGGTAATGGTAATGGTGGTTGATGTTATAGAGAGAGATTGAAGATGGGGTGGGTATTGACGGTGGATATTGTGGAGGAGAGAGAGTTTTTTATTTATTTTAAAATATGCGTATTTTTTAATTTTAATTTTTAAATACATAGTGTAAATCACAAAACTACCCTCATATATTAAGTATATGACCAGATATAACGAAAAAATTTAACTGGGTTAAGGTCATAGCAAATAACGTGATAAAGTTTTTAAATGTAAAAGATTTTTTATGACGTTTTTTCACTGAAGGACGTTCAATGAAAAATCATGTAAACATAAAGGACGAGTTTTGCTATCATGTCTGATTAACAAGGGCATCATGATATTTAGAAATATTATTCCATACACCAGTGAAATTGATATTGTAGGGAACAAATTGATGCTTCTAGTATTAAAATGAATACATGTTACCACTCTTCTCTAAAACCTTTTCGGATCGGATTTAAATCTTCACCGCCAATTTGCTAGAAGGCAAAGATTAGTGCCCGTTAACGACCCCAGACCAATGATGCCTTGTTGTTTTTCCCACCTTACTCGTTAACATTCCCAATGAATTTTTATTTTCTCCATAACGCTTCTCCATAGAAACCCCGTCTAATTATTTCCATCTAGTCAATAACCTGAGTTAGGGATTTATATAAAGAGATGAAGTAACTGGGTGGCGTATCTAATATAGATTTTACTAGTACTAGTCGGCCACCCTTTGACAACCTTGAGGCTTTCCAATTCGATAACCGTTTTTCAAAAACATTAATAACCGGCTCGCCTACCCAAAGCCCAAGATATGAACATAGAAACTTACCAGTTTTTTCAGTGTAAGCGATTAGCCATATGTTCCACCTCCACATCCGGCATATTAATATCAAAAAGGTTGCATCTACTTAAGTTTATCCATAGACCCAACATTAAGTAGAAGCTTCTTAAAAAGTCTTGTCATATTTAAAATGTTAGATTCCGACCAATACCCAATAAAACTGCATTATCTGCATACAAAATATGGGAGATGCTCGGCCCATCATTACAACTGATTGTAAAAGATTTGATGAAACCGCCCGGTTAATAATAGAAGAGAAATACTCTAGCGATAATAAAAGGAAAGGGTGTGGTTTTTGGGGGCACAATTTTGAAATTTCCGATGTTATATATATAAAATACCTGAAATTTTGAAATTTCGGTTAATTCGAGTTTCGGTTTTTTCGGTTCAGTTTCGTCGGTTTTCGGTTCAGTTTTGGTTAACGATTCGGTTATTGCTCACCCCTACTTGTAAAGTTAATACCCAATATAAATTTATTTAACTACTAATGTTACTGTTACTATAATAATAATAATAATAATAATAATAATAATAATAATAATATTGTTATTATTATTATTATTATTATATATGGTAACATGTCACAACACGTGTGTGAGATTGAATGCTTTTACGTTTAAATTTTGTTCGGTTTAAAAGTCTCGCCGTAACGAGCTTAACTTTTTTACATAGGCTATCAGATATTATGCACGTCTTTTCGACCATACGTGAATTTACACCGAAGATTTTTTTTTATGAAGTGAGTGGGTTTACATAGAAGATTGTGACTTCATAAACGGCTTCGTTCACATCGCATAGCGCGTTTGGTTAGATGGTACGTTTTACTTGATGGTATTACTATATAATAAAATAGAAGTTTGGTGCCACTTGAGTTCCTATAGAATCAAGTGGCACGATATCGATGAACCACGTCGTTTTTGAATGGTTAAATATGTTTAAAACTAATCAAGAACTAATTTTCTATTTTTAAACTTTGTTAAATCAAGTATGAAAATCATGGAATTAAGAGTTTACCTTTAGGGTTTTGGTCAAGAAATGAAGATGATCAGCTGGATATTGAGTTGGTTGGAGTTTGGAATGGGAAAATATCTTTTTCCTTAGCTTATTTAACAAGCTAATCAAAGGGGTCCTCCGCAAAAAGTTGCGACCGGAAAAATAAGGGCCCTTGGGCCTCCTCTTTGGCCCAATGGTGCCTTGTTATTCGTGCCACGCATAATGCCGGTCCAAATTTAATTCGGGTTCTGTTTTTCGCAAGAAAACTAGTTCGAGTGCGAAAAATAGCCCGAAAACGAGTGTTTTTCAGCCTATTTTTGTAAAATAAAAAAAACGTACTGACTCGTTGTAAAAATCCAAAATATTTTCATGGATTTCTTAAAACATGTCATATAAGTGTTTTATAAATCTTTTTCGGCTTAAAGGATACTACAATGCTCGTTTTGATGTTAACGATTGCGTTTAAACTTATAGCGTATCAATAAACGAAACTTTTTTCGTTTAAATGGTTTTAAACGTACCGGGGCCTAAATATCAATATGTTAGCCTCTATAATATATATATATATATATATATATATATATATATATATATATATATATATATATAACTCGTATATAATCCCTCAGTATATATACGGGTAATAATCAGTATCGGTCGGTTACTCTTTTAATCACTACGAATTAACCGATTTATTATTTACTCGCTACGTAGTAAATAAGGTATACCTCGTTTTGTTACGAATGTCACACATATAAAAATAAAATAGAAATATACAAAATAAAAATCTTGATTCTTATCATTCCATTTTGTAATCATTTTGACATGAATTTTGTTGTTAATATAAGTATGCGTTTTTTACATAGTAATATGTTAAACTGAGTATATACATTTTTTGGCTGTATGTTCAATTTTGTAAAATACATAGCGCATAGAAAAAAATATATTTACCTAAAATTAACATTTATAGTATATCTCATAATTTGGCGTAAATATTATAATTGAATCCAACAAAATAATAAATAGAATATAAATATATGAAACGTATTAATGAATAGTCATTTTAAAATATTACCGTTGGATATGATACGCAATGGTTCTCTTTCCGTTGACACTGCACGTTTTAAAAAATAAAATATAATGTAACATTTATAGAGTAAACAAATCATATTAAAATGACTAACCGTTTATATTATTTCTCTTATTGAAAGAGGATGACTTAAAAACACTACATTTCATGAATCCTGAAAACATCTAAAATAAAATATAATAAGGCTTTCATACCAACAAAAAGGAAACACTAAACATGTTTACAATAAAAACGTATATAGGATGGCTCATGATTATATTTATTTAACAAAGGATTTAACTTAAAAAAAATAAACATACATACATTTGTCTACTACAAAAGTATAATGTCGGTTAACTTAAAACGACATGAAGAACTTCAAAATCTTGCATCTCGAACTTCATAAGCAACCAAGTATGAACATTGACATATTGTGTTTTAATATATAGTGTGTCAAATGTAACTCAAGAAAATGTATTGAGTATATAGTGTTTAAGTTTACATATGTTAGGGGAAGACTAAGCTATTTGTCTGCCAAAAATTATGTCTTTCTTGTACAAAGATTATATAGAATAAGTTAAGGTGTAATTTGTTTTACCAAATTAACATAATATTAAAGTGATTTTAGGTGATTAGAAAAATTACAAATTAAACACTGATTGGGTCGTATTGCGATAATTTGAAAGTCAAATCTAACTTTTTTATTTTGTACACGTTCAAAAATGGAAAAATGAAATGACTTTAATTTCGAAAAGACTCCAATATAGAATTAATATATCTATATGTATTCTAACTTTAATTTAGACGCGTTAATAACCGTTACGTAATTTATAAGTTTTATACATTAACAGAATATGGTTCAACAACTTTATTAAACATTTACACATATATTATTAACGTCTAATAAGTAATCAATAATTTAGACTCATTAGCAAAATCGACTCTTTGATTTATTAAATGGTTGAGTGAGTTAATATTATTTAAAATTTGACCAAAATGATAAGTTACAAATCCACATTTAATGATAAATTTAAATACTTCCAATGAATCCATATTCTTAAAACAGGAATGGTAAACGGGTTCAGGGTTATATGATGCATTGAATGCTTTTTTAAAAAAAATATTTTGTATTAGAATTATTTTATTGTGAAGAAAAATAGAGAAGTTGTTGATATAAGTGGAATGAATTGAAATGACCAATAGGAAGATTCCATGTGGCTTAAACTCAATTCTTTTAATAGTATAGGTAGATTATGATGAATGAATGAATGAATAAAAAGTATGTTGTTAAATAATGTTAACCTCTTAATAGTAAAATTAGGAAACACCTAAATTAGTTTATTTGAATTGGTTTTTATATGAACTTTACTAAATTGTGACATTTTAATGGAATATGGTTGTATTTATTAACAATGGAAATAAGTCTATCAGTATAATTGAATACATCTTTTGTGCGTTATTTTTATATAGGCAATACACAGTTGACTAACGAATCCAAAAATTGAATATATTAAGTATTTGAATATTTAAGGTTGTTTGGACTTTTTAAAACAGAATTATGTTTATTTCTCTAATTCCATATAATGCTTGTGCCTTAATGTTTGATACATAATAATCAATGTGATTGACTAAAGACTCCATGAGTTACTATTTTATTTAATATCACAACCATTAACATTAATATATGAATTGAATTATTTACATTTAAATAATATTTTTTGCTTTTAAATTATTTAATTACCAAGAAAATTTGAGAAGATTTAGTATGTATGAAAACTATAGTGATTAGCCAATAGATAAATGTCATTTGTTTAAAAAGCCTATTTCTTTAATAGTATATGTAGATAAATTGACCATTTAATTATAGCCAAATTTATGCTTTCATAAAAAAAAGTTGATCGTTTTATAATAGGCAAAACTCCATGTATTTTTAAAAATAAGTTGACCATTATTTTATAGCCGAAAATTAATATTTTATTTAAAATAAACTGCCATTCAATTATAGCAAAAAATATGTATTGATAGACCTGTTTTAAAATTTAAGCCACAAAAATCAAAAACATTTATTTAGACAGTTCCTAAAATAAAGTTTTTTATAATAATTATGTACAAATGATATTGAAAATAACGTTTTAAAATTAAAAAAAAAATACTTAATCAATTGATATTGAAATGTAGTTGACACAAAATTGATTTTTATTTGTTATTACTAATTATAATTATTAATAAATAATAATTAGTACGTACTAATAATGGTATTTACAATTGTGTGCAAATAAATAGTTTGAATCATATTTTGATGTAAATTGTTAATTAAATTGTAACACATTAATAAAATCATATTATACTTGTAATTGATAAACTGATGTGCTCAAAAACTAATCATTGATATATTCACGTACACATGCATGTGTACACATATTCAGTTTGTAATTGGTAAGACGAAAAAACAATAATGTTTTTCATTTTATATAATAATTAAGTAATATCAGACAGTACGTAACACACTAAATTGAGGACCAAATATATTTCAACAAACAATTTGTAGGCATCAAAGCTAGAAATGCATTTTAATAATATGTAAGATCGTTTTGAATTTGTCAGATATTGACATTAGAATTAGAAACATGTGAAAGGACAAACTTTATGAAAAATATAACGTTTTTATAAATATATCATTTGTAAGGAAATTGGTCCGAGATTTAAGTCATATTAAGTGAATGTTGAAAAATTATTGTATTTTTTAATAGATATAAAAAAAACTTTTGGAAATGTTAAACCAATATTTTAATACATTGATATTTTAAAGCAAACATTCCATGTAATAACTTACAATTAATTAGTGATAGGTAGATATCATAATCACTAACATTAATTAACATTAATATAAGAATTAAATAGAGTGTCAATATAATAATATAATTTACTTTTGAATTATTTAATTACCAAGAAAATTTGAGAAGTCTTAGTATACATGGAAATATGGTGAAGAGCCAATAGAAACATAACATTTGTACAAGAACTATATTCTTTTAATAGTATAGGTAGATGTTTGATTTGTATTTTTAATATTTGTTTTTCCTATTAACATGGTCAAGTTATCCTAAAAAAAGAAAAGAAATGAAAATAATGGGAAAGATTCGTCTCCACAATTAAAAACTCTTGAAAAAAAATAATGAAAAATTAAGGCAAATTGGATTTTAATAATTCCAACTAATGATATTGGCAGATAATAATTCTAATTGAGTTTATTCCCACTAGTGCTCCCAATGTTTTTTTCAAAAAATGGCTCGCAGTGGTTCCCTTGTTAATAAAAAACCTTCATGCCGTTAAGTTTTTTTTTTTTCCCAAATCTTAAATTGTATCTTTAGGCTTCTGATCGAATGGATGATACGAGCCTGCTGACGTAAAACTTAGCCTGAAACAACGCTCCAAAAAACTTTATAGTACTTTAAAACATGTATTTGAACTTTCAAGTAACAAAAATGAAATTGTTTGAAACATTGTTTCGAACTAAGTTTTACATCAATCGACTCGTACTATCCTTCCGGTCAGAAGCCCTAAAATTCCTTTTGAAATTTGGAAAAAAAAAACGTCGAGTTTTTTTTAATATGGGGGCAACCGAGAGCAAATTTTTTTAAATTTTCGAACCACTGGTGGAATAAACTCATTTGGGATTATTATCAGCATATATCATTTAGTTTGGATTTTTAAAATCCATTTTACCAAAATTAATTAAAAAAAGCATAACTCAAATTTAAGAAAAAAAAGAAAGGAAATAGTAAAAAAACAAAAAACAAAAAACATAAAACAAAAATGTTTTCACCGTCTTCCTCATTCCTAAAAAAATAATTAAAAACAATAATGTTAAGGAAAAAATGCAGGTGTCGCTTTATTTATCATTGTGTTTTTTTGGTTTATTTTCGTCATTGATTGCATATTTTCTTTTTGACATTATTTCTTTTTTTTCTTGATCTCCTGTTATATTACTCAACATTGTGTTATATTATGCGATCTATTGTATCTTTTTTTTATCTATCATTGTGTTTTTTGTTTATTTTCTTCATTGTGTCTTTTTTTATGACATTACGTCTCTTTCATCTGTTTTTTCCAATGTTTTCAGACCCGACTCAAACGTCGATCCGGACGCCTCACTGGGTCAAAGGTCGGACCGACCCAAGAGGGCGGGCCGGTGTTTGACCCGGATGACGCCATAAATAATTTAAATATATATTTGCATATATATATAAAAAATAATGATAACCAAAAATAATAATATAAAAACTTTAATGTTTATCAATGTTTTATACATTACTTTTCAAATATGTACGATTTATGTTGATCAATAGAGACATCAATGAAGCTTGGTTGGTTGGCTCATGGGTAATTATCAAGGCTTCTATCTCTTAAATGACCCAAGTTCAAATCTCGGCATGCACATTTCAACTTGGATTTAATGAAAAAATGGGTTTTACCCGGTTCACCCGCCGGGTCAATCGGTCCAACAGGTCCGAGACGACCGCTCACCCGCAAAACCGGCCTGGTTTTTCGAAAACGGCCCAAATACATTGACCCGGCCCGATATAGGGACCGGGTCCCTGTCGGACCGGTCCGACCGGCCGGGCCGGGTTTCAAAACACTGATTTTTCTTTTCTTTAATAATAAGAAGACGAGGGAAACAATTTTAGTTTTTTTACTTGTTTCGTTTCTTATTTATGTTTTGCGTTATCTTTTTTTTTTTATTATTTTACATGATTTGTTTAGTGTTTCTTTAGACCACATATCATTCTCACACTTCTCATTTTTTTCTCTTTTATATTTTAATCTTTTCAAATTAATATAATAACGTGATGTAACAACTATACTAACTAGAAATTCTATTCTACCGAATAACACCCCATATGCCAACTACATAGGCGTATGGGCTCTTAAAACATGTGTATAGCCTCATACACTTAGACTCTAGGCGTATGGGTCTATACCCTTTACAAAATTACATCTTCACCCCCTCTACTCTCTCTGTTCCCAAAACTAGACCAAATTAGTACATATTACAAGACAGACAAACAAAACACAATATTAACAAACTCCCCTTCGTTTTGTGCTTTGGGTTTAGCTTTCAGTACATCCACTTGGTCTTCAATTGGAGCTTTTACTGGGAGAGCCGACAAATAACAAAATCACCAGAAACCAAATACCATTCACATTCATATAACGGGATCTGCCCTGGTTTTGGTTAAGTTACCATGTTGTCAATAAAATATGCTTAAAAAGTAATATAGATGGGACTAAGGGAGAAGAGGGAAATAGACAACATATAAAGAATCCCGAAAACATAGCTACAAAAAAATAATAATTTTGTTCATTTTTTTTCTTTCATTTTTCTTAAATGTGGTTATTCTTTACCAACATTTTGAAAAAAAGTAACATGTTGTTTACGTAATGACAATATATATAAAGGGGATGTATCAAGAGAAAACTATTTAGAGAGAAAACTTAAAAATTTCTAATGAATTATTTATAATTAAAAATAAAATAATATTTTAAAATTTTTGTTTCTTCCATTCTTATTATATTTTGTTACCCTTCACCAGAAATATTTAAAAAAAACATCGATGTAATGCACATGTGTATTATTGTGCAATATTGTTGTATTAAACATGTGCATTAGTGTGTATTTTTATGTTCAATAGTGTTTAAATGTATATATTCAATATTTGTGTATTGTATATGTGCAATAGTGTTGTATTATATGCAAACCTACTGGTGTGCATTACATATATGCAAGAGTGTTGTATTGTATAGAATACAACACTATTGCACATATTTAATACACACTACTTTACATATGCAATATAAGACTAATACACACATCGAATGCACATTAGTACGGATGTGTAAACCAACATTAATGCACATGTGCACTACATCGACTATTATTTTTTTTAAAATATTTTTTTGCATATAATATAAACATACTACACATATACAATACGCTAATATTGAATATATGAAATTAAAGACTATTGAACATAAAAATACATAGTAATTCAGATGTGTAATACAACAGTATCGCACAGTAATACGTATGTGCGTTACAACTTATTGTTTTTTGTATTTTTTTCGAGTGATGTAACATCCTAAAATATTCTAATATTAAATAACGAAAGTCGCGTCCTAATAATTGCTGTACCTCACAAGTCATATTAATTGGTTGACCAACAGTATCTCGACCCTTAACTACCAGAGCGTTATAAATACTAGGCATTTTACCTGGCGGAAAAGCTACATCTAGTACCAGACCAATTATTTGGACTATACTCCACAGGTTCTTTTTGTCAAGCGTGGCAACCCCAGAATTAGAAGTAGTAGGATTCATTTCCATAATATAATAATAAAGTAAAACGCTCTAATATTTTTTGCAAAAATGAATTATCGCATTCAAAATAAATGTCCGATGACAAGTTGATCGGTTAATTCAATAAGAAATGGGAGTTAGCACACGATTTTTTTAGTACCATCCAACCGAATCCAATTTAATTGTTTACTTATTCAATTTCAATGAGTGAATATTCAAGTTCAACCAACCCATTTTTAAAATATCAAGTAGATGAATAAGAATCTTGAGAAAATCTTTCATTTGTCTATCATTATAGACAATCCCATCTATATTTTCTATGGAATTAGAACAGGAACTCTATTTACGATTCAATATTTCTATATCATCGTAGAAATATTCCGCATATTTTCACATCTAGTATTTACATATACAACATATATCACTTACAATATATATCACTGTCAAGGGGGAATTTCTTAGTATTTGGGTGATTTTTAGGTATTTCAATAAAAAAATAATTGGGTTGCGCCATATATATGAAAGAGTATACAATAATGATGTATTTTTCTAATCAAATACCATGGTCTAATAATTAAACATTCTGACTAGTTGATAATTTTACTATTAGTTGGGAATTTTGTGAAAGGTTCCTGTAAAAGGTTTCATTAACGCCTAATTCATGTCGAGTAGACCTTATTGTTGTAAGAATTATTAATTAATGAGTTTTAGGGAGGGATTTATGTCACCACAAACAGAGACTAAAGCAAGTGTTGGATTCAAAGTCGATGTTAAAGATTATAAATTGACTTATTATACTCCTGAATATGAAACCAAGGATACTGATATCTTGGCAGCATTTCAAGTAACTCCTCAACCTGGAGTTCCGCCTG
The DNA here is from genome assembly GCF_021521415.1 of Bidens hawaiensis. Taxonomy (NCBI): domain Eukaryota; kingdom Viridiplantae; phylum Streptophyta; class Magnoliopsida; order Asterales; family Asteraceae; genus Bidens; species Bidens hawaiensis. Next base: position 18,681 of record NW_027506780.1, read on the forward strand.
AAGAAGCAGGGGCCGCAGTAGCCGCCGAATCTTCTACTGGTACATGGACAACTGTATGGATGTCCTCACAAGTCATCGTGTGTTAATAGTTAATAAATACTAAATAAAGAAAAAATCGTGGATTGGGATTAAGTAAGATGGATCAAAGGGTAATGGGCTTTAGGTCCATGGCCTTGGGGGATATAAATATCCTTTTAAACTACCCTAAAACCCTAAATCCTCATTTCTTTCCATGTTAATCTCTACACACTCCAAACACACACACATACCACCTTAGATGCGACCGAGAGAGAGAGAGAGGTGAAATCCGAGCCAAGCGAACGTGATTCAAGATTCAAAGTTCATAATTAGCTAACCGATACCTACACGAAAACGTAAAGGTATGATTTCGATCTTAAAGTTCGTTTTAATAGACAGTTAGCCATGAAACTTGAAAATATAATAGATCGGGTCTAAACGATAGGTAAAGTAACAAACTTGACGTTAAAAACGAACTTAATAAACCCACGGCTAGGCACGACTCATTTAAAATAAACCTTAGATCTAGTGTTGAACGTTTTAGTTTAAAGGTCTAAACTTTATGCGTTTTCGGGCCGAGTCTTATCTGAAAATGACCATGGGAAATGTTTACGGGATTGATTAACATCATATCAAAGGTTCGCATGTTGAAACAGAAATGTTTATGAGTTAAAAAGCAATCCCGTCGATGCTGCTGATAACTCTGCTAGATAAGTTCGCCCGAATATAAGTTCGCGCGTACATAAGTTTGCTTAATACTAGGTTCGCTTAATGTTAAGATCGCTGAATATTAAGTTCGCCTAATGTTAAGTTCGCTTAATGTTAAGTTTGCTTAAAATCTAAGTAAAAGTAACCTGATACAATAGGACGAGTAATAGGACGAATATTTATACGTGAAAGTCATATACAGTTAGCAGAGCTTAATTAAAAAAGGGGTTAACAATAAACGGAGAAAGAAACAGGATCCAGGTGAGTTTTTAGCCCCATTCCTTGTTATGTTTTCGGGGCTGTGTGCATACTCGATGTGATTAGTTAATACAATTACCTTAAGTGGTAAGTGTATGCCTTTTATTATGTATGGATGGATGCTTGACGGTGCGTGAACGATCTTCGGATATTGCATGTACCGTCGGGTGATAGTTTGAAGAAACGAACGATACATATATAAAGTATGAATGATTGCTTGTCTATACGCGAACAATCTTTGGATATTGCACGTACTGTCAAGTTATAATGTTATATATAATGTACGAATGACACGTATGTATGTTATGAAGGAATGTAAGAGATAGCCAGGTATAGAAGAAAGGGACCGAGCCCTAATAATACTCAAGGTAGAAAGGGACCGGACCCTAATAATATCCGAGGTAGAAAAGGGACCGAGACCTTATAAATCTCGAGGCAGAAAGGATTGAACCCTAATAATACTCAAGGCAGAAAAGAGACCGGACCCTAATAATATCCGAGGCAGAAAAAGGGACCGGAACCTAATAATATCCGAGGCAGAATAGAATAATGTAAAGTAGAATTTAGAATAAAGTATGAAGGTAAGTATGTATATTATGAACGGATTATGAAAGTATGATGTACGTACGGAAGTACGTAGTTATGAATGTATTGAATGTTGTATGATTAACTAGAACTTACTCAGCGTAGCTGACTTTTAGTATGCACGCAGGTGAGTAGGATGAGACAGCTGGCTTGAAGGGAGACACATGGCAGATGAATAAGAAGCTGGCATATGAAGATTTATTTGTTAATGTTTGAACTAAAAGACATGTTTCAAGTTATGTTTTAAGACAAGTAATGGATTAATGTAATATTTTATGAAAGTTTTTATATTTCGAGTATGTTTTTATTAACTCTGATGTATAAAACTATGTTGATGAGTAAATCCAACGCCCAAATGTGAGGCACCGGTAACGGGGCCTTACAAGTGAAGAGTAACAAAATATAAGAATAATGGCAAAAACAAAAATTTAAAAATATTAACTTTATTTTTAATCAAAAATAATTTTTAGGAGTTTTGAAGTTTTCTCTCTAAATATGAGTTTTCTCTTGATCATATATATATATATATATATATATATATATATATATATATATATATATATATATTTGTGTGTGTGCGCGCGCGCGCAAAGTATAGTGAAACGCCGTTAAAAAGATATTTGTAATAGTTTTATATTACATATTCATATATGTAATATAACAAATTTTTTTATTATGTATATTAATATTGTTGTATTACATATATGTAATATGTCAAATTGGGAAAAGTTTTTGTTTGTTTTTCTTTTTGTCTTTTTCTTTTGGAAATGTAAACTTATCATAAAATAAATGAGATCATTTTTTTTTTAAAAAAAGATCAAGCTTGGGCCAAGTTTCTATGTGTTATTTATTAGTTCTTTCTTGAACCTTCTCGTATATGAGGGATTGGAATCGTGCGAGAACTACTTGAAAATTGAGAAATTTGAGAACCAGTTTGGACTACGTATATAACTCCAAGAAAAAATGTAATAATAATGTAAAATAATAAAAAATGTAAAAATCCCAAAACGTTTACCAACATTTGTCAGGATTGTATATTCAACCACGTTTGACAAGAACAAACAGAATAATAATAGAGAAGAACACACTAATCAATGAAGGCGGAATCAACAGTAATTAGTTTGGTTGCTAAAAATAGAAACACATACTGACATATTAAACTGACATTACTTCTAAAGACCCTAATTATAGGAACCCCGACATTCCTTCTAGAAACCCTAATTATTAATAAAATAGTTAAATATACAAATGTAAATGATCTTCGAGCAAGCTTTATCTTTGTCGAGCACGACTCATATGACCTTGTAACCTTCAGTCAAGTCTTGGTTTTCTTCGAGCAAGCATATTACTTAGAAAGTTTGCATCGAGCAAACCTTCCTCTCAAGAAAGCTTCATCTTCACAAGCAAAACCAAACTTTTCTTAGCATTGCTACCGCGAGCAAGAAATCCATGCTCGAATTACTTCAGCCTTAACTTAGTTTTATTAGAGCAACCAAGTATGCTCATGTACTATTTAGGTTTCTCGAGACTAAACCTTTATGGGAGTATCACTTAGAAGAACTTCATAAACTCTCTACCAGCATGCTTGTGATGTTTTAATCATTTTGTTAGGGCTAAAGGATTTATCAAGGAATATTGGAATCTTTTCAACCTCCTCAGAAATACGCTAAGTATAGAACTCGAGCAAACCAAGCATTTCGAGCAAGGTATTTACTTATTCGAGCAAGGTATCTTATTAGAGTAAGATTATCTTCAAGAATTCTTCAGTCAAGTATAGTTTGTGTTAGAGCAAACACTTGACATATCCAAGCTTAAGCAAACTTTACTAGTAATTTGTGGGTCAAGCAAAGATACAATAAGGAGATCTCAAGCATGCTTGTGAGAAGTTAAAGGATTTATTATAAGGACTTCTACAAATATAGTTCAATCTCGAGCAAGCTACAATACCCGAGTATACGGTGTTTGCTAGAATAAGTCTAAGGACAAAGTTTGACGATATCGAGAAGAACTAGTTTGGTCGTGGAAAATATTCTAAGTAAAAGTATATTTGATGGAACGCTCCGAGCACACATGAGAATTACAAAGTCTACTCAACAGAGATCAAGTTTACTCGAAGACCTGTTTAGACACTTGTGTTTATTTTGAGAATATTTTACAATGATTAGGGTTTCTAGAAGGAATTTTAGGTGCCTATATAAGGGAATACTAGGTCAGATTTATGACAACGACTAATTACACACCTTTTGAGACACACGGACGACAGCCACACCTAACATTCCACCTGAAACCTTAAAGCATTTCCAGTTGTATCTTTATGAATATTCTAATGGAAATATTTTGAGTGAATCGTGTGTTAATTTGTCTTGTGTTCTTTCTATAATTAGAAATATCCAAGTTTTAGTTGATTCTGTCAGCTATAATCTTGGGGTCTTTATATCTTTTGTATCTCGTAGTTTTCTTGTTGATTTAGTGTTTGTGTACGAGTTACAATACGGTCCTGACAAGTGGTATAAGAGCTTAAGTAAGCTCGGTAAAGACCATTTTTGTTTCTATAAGGAGTGATTATGAAAAGATTTAGAAGATTTGTGCAAATTTGAACGATGATTGAAGAAGATTGCGTAAGCAGACCACTGTTCCATTGAAGAGTGACGTCAGCTACTTTATTTTTCTTTATTTTAGCTTCAGATTTGAATTTCTAAATGGTTTAAAAGTTTTTAGATCTACACTCATTTCATAATTATTGTGTAGATCTTGATTAAAATCATTTTTTTTTTCAGCAGATTTAAGAATTTTCTCATTAGATCTGAAAATTTCAAAAAAAATTTAAATTTTTCTTACAAGTATTTTTTTTTCAAGTTAGCTGTTAAAATTTTTAAAAATCAAAATCACAAAATTTTTTTTATCAAAATCTTTAATCAAAAGAAAATTGATGACCAAGAGGTTTCTACTAACAAGATTCTAATACTTTTGGGCCAAGATAATTACCTCAAGTGGAAAGTTTTGTTTGAAGAAGCTGTGAATTATAATAACCCTAAATTGTGGATTTCAATCAAGAATGGACCATATGTTCCTTTGGCAGCACCAAACAACAATCAAACTGTTGAAAAACGGATGCAAAAAGTTGATAAAGCATCGTTTATGCTTAAATTGGGGTTGTCTTGGGAAATACTTACTAGTGTCAATTATCATACACAAAAAAGGGCATGTATGATGCTGTGGTTGAAATGATTGAAGGGAATACTAAACTGAGTGATATAAAGAAAGAAAACTAAAACAACAACTTGACAGGTTCAAGTTTAAAGAATGGGAGAAATTGAAATAAGTATTACAAAGATTTGTCTCCATTGTCAATGAAATTAGGATAACTAATATGCAAATCCCATATTTTGATTTGAATAGTAAATTATTGTCCTCATTATCTGGTGGATGGTACACTGCAAGTAAATTTATCAAGGAAAAGGTCAACTTTCCAAACTTCAAGCTAGATGATGTCATTTCCTTCCTACAAGCAGTAGAGCATGAGATGATTGAAAACAACATGATCAAAGAAGACAAACCAAACTTTCCTGTCACAAATGCTCTCATTGCTCCTATGAGAAAGTTGAACACAAACCACAATTACAACTCCCAATAATTAATGAACTAACATAATTCAATTCCGGCAGTAAGTCTGGTCTACCTAAATTCAATGTGCAAATGATTGATAATGGGGATACCTCTTCTGTTGCAAGTTTTCATGTTCCTTATGTGCCAAACAATGTTGATCAAAGCAATGAATACCAAGCTATATTCTAATTGTTCACAGATTCTTACAATGCATTTGTTGCCAAAAATCTCTTACACACAAGTTTGGTTCAAGAAGATTTGGAACAAAATGATGCCGATTGTAACGATTCCGGCAAATTCAGGTATACCCTAGCCGGAATATACTATTTACGTGTTATTTAATACCGAATATATGAATTATAATGTGTTTATACGAGTATATAAGATTCACAGTACGAATTATACTCGAATGTATAGCTAGTCGTATTGGAATTACGATTAACCGATGAACGGTTATTGAAACCCGAACGAATCGGGGATTACATTATAGACGAAATATATGATGTTTAGTAAGGTTTACGAAGTATTAAGGCTACGGGATAAGTGAATTATAGCACAGAAAAAGGATTTCGATTTATTGGTACGTCGGTACGATAAACGAAACCTTTAACATCAAACCAAGCAAGAGACGATCGATCAAGCCGAAAAAGATGCACAATTACCGACAATATGATGTGTTAAGTCAATAAATGTCATGGTTTAAGTTTTTAAAGTTTTTAAATCGGTTTTATATAAATTTAAATTTTAAGCCGAAAAACGACCGTTTTAGCCTCGTTTTAATCCGAATTAAGTGTTTAACCGAAAAACGAACTGAACCAGATTATCCACAACGTTATCCGGATTACACAATCCAAATGTGTGGCCAAGGTTTGAGATGTGGGCCCCCCCCCCACACCATACATGGACCGATCGGTCCATGTGGTGCACACACACAATCCATTTTCTTTTTTCTAACACCCCAACTCCAAAATCCTCTCAACACTCTTCAACATTCATCCAAATCCTTGATTTTTAACAAGAATCATAAGGTAAAAACATGGTTTTTATGGTTGATTCATAGTTTTGATTCCATGATCTTAAGTTGTTTGCAAGAGAATGAAGTTTCAAGTGAAAAATGGGTGAAAACCCGAGATGAAACCGATTCTTGCGTGATCAAGTGATGTATACAAGTTATACAAGGGATCTTGGTCCAAGAAAGGATTTAAAAGAGTCAAAAACGAATTTTTACGGTTAAAATCTTTGTTTTGATGTCTTAACCGAAACCATGAAAGAAATGGCTTGATTGAGGGTATAACTTGCTTGGTGTGGTGTTGTTGTGCTTGTAGGTGTTGTATCTAGTTGCTAGCAAAGGCTAGAAAGCAAGATCTTTGCGATCTAAAGCTAGAAACACAAGGTAGTTCGGTTTTTCGTATGATTCGTAAGATTTGGACAGATTGTGGTAGACTTAGAGTTGAGTCATGAAATTTCACAGAGATGATCTACACATGAAAATATGAGATCTGTGAAATTTTGGTAATTTTTGGATAAAGGATGAATATTTGGTGAATTTAATGCTCGGTTTTGGCTAAAAATGGTGAAAAATAGCTAAACATCATGAAAAATTCTGGAAAAATTTAGATAAGCTTGTTATAACATATAAAAGTCTCACACAAAATTTCAGGTCCATTGGAGAAGTCTAAGTAGGCTTTTCGGTAAAACGAGTTCTAGGGTTTTCTAGCTCGGTTTTGGTGAAAATTGCATGAAAAATGAGTTTTTGGTTCTATAAAAATTACTGGGAACTATATGGATGGCAGGAGTCATCTCAGAAAAATTTGGGATTTTTCTAAAGTCATTTGGTATTTTCGGCTTATTTGGTGTTTAAATGACGTTTAAAAATAGATAAATAAATGTTAAATATAAAAATTAATTCTGGAAATATTTTTATAAAATTCCTTACTGTCAAAAACTGATTTGTGCAAAATTTCAAGATTCGAGACTAAACGGATATTTATTTGTGCTAAATGGAACTTAAAAACAAACTTTTAAAGCTTAAAACGTGTAAACCGGCAAAGTTCGCCTAAGCGAGCTGACTGGTGTATAAAAACCTTAAAAATGGACTATTTTCATGAAACTAAGTTACTTAAGTAAAAATAAATCATCCGAAAATAATTCGGATGATTTGGGTAATTTTACCCGATTTAGTCGTTTCCGGTATATTAAAGACGGAAACGGGCCCCGCGGCCAAACGGGGTGTCTAAACCGAGCTCTAATTTCACCACTTTAATTAAAATATCAATAACAACTATTTTCGGGTCGTATGTGGCCAAACTCATCTTTTGAAAACATTAAGACGAATAACCGTGCTAGGCACGCAAAACGAGAAAACAAACTAATGGTAGTTTTGACTAAAGAACTCTAAGTGATCACAATCTAAGTCCTGAGAAGTGTATCGGGGTTAACATTGTCCCCGGATCGCGTACGGTACTGGGTTAACAGTATCCCCGGACGTACCTGTTAACACGAATTTAAGTTATATTAATAGAAATTGTGTAGTAACGACTTAGGGATCGTATTACAGATCCGGACAGGTAGCCGTGCACGGTATTACACCTCTGCTCACCAAAAAGGTGAGTTTTCACGAGCCCCTTTTTATTGAACTGTTTTAAATATTTTCCCGGGGCGGAAAGCATGTTTTTTATCAAA
>NW_027506781.1:0-22808 GCF_021521415.1 Bidens hawaiensis
TTTTAAACTGCTTTTCAGGTGTACCTAAATCGGAGTAATTTGATGATCTGTTACTTACCTGAAGTGTGTGGTGATGCTATGTGAATAGAGGCAAGGATGTTAGTAGTAAGAATGTATAGTTAATGAACTAGTTTTGTTTATATCGCCTAGACTGGAAAACAATGATAGAACGAAGAAATGTAATATAATGTAAATTAGTTTGTAATGTTTCTTTATAAACAATGTGTTGATATCAGAGGTGTCTGTTACATTCCCGTTTTACGCTTCCGCATTGTGCTAGTCGGGGTGTGACATGAAGGAGAATATTTTCTATAAGAAAATATTCTAAGTAAAGTGCTCGAAGACCTGCATCGAGCATGCTGTGCATATCAAGTCTGCTCGAACAAGATATATCATACTCGAAGACTTGTTTACACTTGTGTTTTTATTTTAGTCATTCATTATGTAATGATAGGGCTTCTAGAAGGAATGTCAGGGTCTATAAATATAATACTAGGTTATCATTAAATGACATTTCTTTTGTTGAATACGAGGGCACACACCTAAGAGAATATTCTCATTGTCTCCTCGTATAGCCGCCGTCACGAAACCCTAGACATTCTCTTCATTGAATATCACTGTTACATTGAAACGATAAATCAATAATAGTGAATCTTTTGTCTATCTTGTTCCTCATTGACTATCCATTATTACACAAACCTTTATTCTTAAGGCTTGGATATTTTGATTCCACCGGAATATACAGGTGGCCTTTAGCTCAATAGATTTGGTGTGTTCTTGTCAACCTTTAGAGGTTTTGCACCAAGTCCGGTCCTGACATGTAGAAACAACTTTTCCTTGTGAGGCCATTAGGTGATAACTTTGAGTATAGGTATTGAATGAAGGTAGGAATTTCTAGGATTAAAGCACCAAAGTGCCCTACGGTGGGCGCCAAATTGTTTTGGTCAAAAATCAGTCTAAGGATCACGTAACCAAATTCGTATGTTAGGATTGGTGCTTGTACGAACAAAATGATCAAAGTAGTAATTGTAAAGGTTGGACAACAAGATTTATACGAGGAAAAGCCCTTGGTAACTAGTATCCGCCAGCATAAAAACCTCGGGTAGTGAAAACTATCACTACCAATTATATTAAGCTCAAAAAGATTACAAGGGATGGAATCAAAGCTGATCGTGATTAAAAGTGTTAACTATCAAGCAGAGGTTTCTATGTGTGCTAAGAGTGTTGTGTGTCTGTGATCAGCCGTAATTCAATATAAATACAAAGGTTTACAACGGATAGTAACTAATTCGCTATAATCTCGGACACGTTTGTTTACTATTTCTTCATGACCGTTCATAAGCGTGGACGAGTTGGATGGACTTGGTAAAATATACCCCCCGTAAAAGTAGGCTTTCTGGTAAACACGTTTTAATACCTGCAAAAAAGATTATAACATATTTGAAATCAACTGTTGAGGATCCTTTAACCATTCAACAGGTGCCAAGAATAGCTGATCCTCAAGGATCAAGAATCTTGGTCCTAACAATGATAATCTAGCTCTACCTCGGGTTGAACAAGAATATGTCAACCCCGAGATGTTGAATATGAATAGACCAACACGAGCACCGGGTTATGAAAACATTAAAGATGGTGAAAGTATTTGGGGGCAATAAAATAAGTTTGAATGACTAGTTATTTGAATTACCAAATTGTATGCAATCATGTTTTGAAACGTAACACAAAGTATTGTACACAAATTGCTTCTACTAGATAACTATGCACAGAAATAGGCATTTTGGAAATTAAGCTCCAAGAAGATAGATTTATAGGCTTTGAGTTTTGCAGACAATTACATTTATAGCCAGACAAGTTTATAAATGACTAAACACCTTAGACAAATAACGCTGTAAGTACTCAAGTTGCACTAAGTAAATAAAATAATACTTCATGGTAAACAAGATTTGATGAAAAACAAAGTTTATAGATAAACAAGGTTCACATAATGTCAGGTTTTCATAGATAATTATGTGAGAATTTAAATTCATAGAGAATCATAAGTAAGAATTTAGTTCCTTTATATGAAATCCTACCTTACAGCGCGGAAATCAAAGGCAGTTTAATATATCGAATTGATTCAATAGACAATAATTAAATAATCAAACCTAGATGGACTCCTTATGAAGAACTAAATCTAGCAGGATCAAATAATAAAGATCTATTGATAACCTAGTACCTTACAGTTATTTAGGTTAGCAGCAACTTTAGGTTTATTTGATTAAATAATATTATTCCTATGATCTTATTCGAAATTAATCACAAAATAATCAAAAACACAAAGTAATTGACCTAATGGCAACCTATCATAATGATAAACAATAATCAAGGTAACTATGGAATAATAACAATTAATCAAACAATCCTAAATATCCATACGCATCAATTTAATATAATTAAACCTTTTACTAAACCATAAAAACCGTAACGCAAATAAATCCCAAATCAAAACAAACGTCAAAGTAGGTTCATCATAAGCCTAGGCAGTCTATAACGTTTAGCCTAGCATCTCAAAAACAAATAAAACAATAATAGACGAAATCATGGCGACAATAAATAAGAACGGAAGAATAAAGGTGATAAAACCCGGAGTCTTCGTCCTTGAATATTAAGCACTTCGCCTGCTGTTCCTCGACTCCAAAGCTACCGGAAACTGCTCTCGATCACCTCGGAACTCACCAAATTCGTCTGGAACTTCAGGGTATGATTAATGGTGAGTTTAGGGGTCTCTTTATAGGCAACAGGGGTCCAAAAATAGGTTAAGACGGTTAACGATTGGAAGATTCTGGAAGCTCGGCACCGCCACCATCACGCCGCGCCGCGCGGCGCTCCGGCCCTAAGGGGGGTCTGGTCTAGTTCGTTTCTAATTCGGCTCGGTTCGTTTCCTGACGCGTTGGTTCTCCGGTTAGACTTGTTTTTGCTCGTTTTTCGCCCTCTTTTTACCGGAATTAAAACCCGAAACTTAAAACATAAAACCATGTTAGTAGTATACAAATCTTACGAGAAACCGAACATAATTAATAAAATATTAAATAAATTATACACGGGATTAACTGGTGTGCGTCGGATGATATGTCTAAAACAATGGATGACCCTCACAACTAAGCTTTAAATGTAAAACGAAAATCCTAAAACCACACACAACCGACAAGTGTACCGGTCGCAAGTAGTATAGACCTAGGAAGTCCGAGTATCGAACACGAAGACACATATAAACACTAATGATCACTAACCCTAGACAAGACCTACCCAAGAATAATATTTAATTGATTTTGATTTTTTTTATAACTTAACTGAACTAACTGGACTGACTGACAAAAATTACCAAAAAAAGAAAACTTAACGGAACTAACGGAAAAACTTAACGACACTAACGAGGTTTTAACGAATATGGAGGAACGACTACCTAGGCAATAATCCTATTGACAGTTCAACGGCTAACGGAATTAAGTAATCACACGACACCGGGATCTTAAAAATAAATAAATCAACCAAGGCTTACTAAGGTTCACTAGATCACCTCTCGGTCTCACCAACTAACCCTCACGAATCTAAGAAGATTAAATTAACCTACCGGAATAAAGATTACTAAGGCACCCTAATGGCGCATCTCCTCTCGGACTCAACGACACAAAATCCGCTAAAAATTGATACTAGCAACTCTAGGGATAAAGGGGTAACAATATTTAGCTTGATCTAGGACACGTATTTGCACGCAAATCTGAACCAGACAAGACCAAAACTCGCTCTCGCACAATTCTAACCTAACCGGATAAAGACACGAGACAAACCGACTCCCTATTACCTCTCGGTCTCAAGGAAGGTGAACCTATTGAATTTTAATAATTAATTGCATAAAAGATTCCTATGGTCGCGCTAACCACAAATAGATCAACAACACCAAGTCTAAGACCTAACCAAATAACCCTAAACGAACGATACAAAATCAACCAATCAAGGCAATAAGGGGAATCACATGCAAAAATATATAAAAACAATAACTAACACATCTAAGATCAAATTATATAAAGCTTTTCAATAATAATCACGTCGTGTAACAAGTCAAAAACAAATAAACCGTCAAACAAAATCAATATTCTTCTCAACCTAGGTAGTTTTAACGAGTTTAGTTACTCATAATAATAATAAACCAAACCAAATCAAAAGTAGTAGCAAATCTCATGTTTAACAATTCTTGAAGAAAATAATGTTTAACAAATAAAACCAAACAATAAATGAACCTGCAGCCTTCAAAACTTCTGTCAAGAATTCTTATTTTCTTTCTAAAAACCCACGGCTATCTCCCTTGCGACTATGTCTTCCCACCCACGGCTGCCTCTGTCCACGTTTTTTTTTCTTTAGGGTTATTTTCCTTCTTTTTATAATATCCCCACTCCTCGTCTTATGTCGGCCGATTTGCTTTAGACCTATCTTAACTCACGTGGGCTTGAAACTTTGCACTAAACATTAAAGAATAAGCCCACTAATTACTTGGCATATCGTGACATCCAAAATTATTAAACAAAAGTCAACTTTTATTATGTATATCACATTTGTGCATTCAAAATAAACTCATTTATGATCTCTTTATTCATTAAAATTATTTTAAAATAAAATGAAATCAGATTATTAATTATAATTGGTACTAGTTTTGAAATTTGAACATCATAATAAATAAAACTCATCTAAAGTTTTCTTTTCCAGTGATCTCAACTTTAGTAATAGTGCTCTATTTTAGCTTATAGTCTTTAGAAACTATTTAACTCACATACGAACCCAATATTAATAATATTCAATAAAAACCAACTTAAAATGACTTAAAAGTGTAGGAAACATTTATGTAAATTATATATATTTTAAAGCACATCATTAACATATATTAAACGTTATATCAACTTACCATCAATGTGTGAAGTTACCTACTCCATGGGGGATAACAAAGATTGAGAGTGACCAACAAGATGCCAAGGATTGCTATACTTCTTCAATGAAGCTAAGGGAAGCATAGCAATTACAGAAAATGAGGAAGAACATTATGGAGACGAGGGAACAAGATTCTAAGGAAGTAGTCTTAGACCCAAAGGATCCTGATGATAAAGTCCTAATTGGAGTGGAGGTTCAAGAATCCATCAAGAAGGATCTAATATCCTTCTTACAAAGAAGAAAAACAATTTTTGCATTGAAACAAGAGGATATGACAGGTATTTCTAAGAACATTATAACTCATAAACTCGGAATTGATCCTTCTTTCAGGCCGGTCCATCAAAAAAGAAGAAAGTTTGCCTCGGAGAGAAATGCAATCATCTAGGAAGAGGTTCAGAAACTCTTGAAGGCATGTATGATTAGGGAGGTAAAATATCCAAAATAGTTAGCCAATGTGGTTGTTGTTCAAAATAAAAACGGAACGTGGAGGGTATATGTCGATTTTACTGATTTGAATAAGACATGTCCCAAGGATCCTTTCCCTCTCCCCCACATCGTCTCTATGGTGGATGCTACCGCAGGGCATGAAATTGTAACATTTCGGATTTTTCGTATTTGTTTAAACCGATTCGAGAATGTAATTCGGATCTTTTGAACTATTTAAAACTTGTATTTATTAGAATTTAACTTGGTTTAACTTATTTTATAATTTCATAACTTTCAATTATGCCAAATAGCCCTTAGAAACCTTTAAAATCGCTAAAACGGCTAAAACTCGCATTTTCGGAAACTACATGGACTAATTTTGCCAATTCTTTCCTATTTTCGATTAAAATAACGAAACTTAAACTCAAATAAATGTTATTACAGATCCCAAGGGTTTTCTTGTTGTCCAAGTCGAAATCTCTATGTTATTATACCCGATTATGTCATTAATTGATTATTCAATTTCCTAAAATAGTTATTTCCTAATAAACAATCCTTAACCCTTAATATTTAAACAAGGTATATCATAAAACCCTAAATTATTACTTCAATACCAGCCATCATAACTAAAATTCACGAAATTCCTTTCCCCATCGTCGGTTTCTTCAAAAATTTATCAAGTTCGTATTGCTTTGTTGACTTTCAAGCTTCAAGACCCTTTGACCTCGATTATCTCTTGTTCCATTCATCGTTTGGGTAAGTTGTCTTCTTCAATATTGTAGATTTCTATCTGTATAACAAAAGCCCTCAATCAATTTTGCCGATTGAGGGATTCTCAGTGGTCAATTGGACTCAAACACGTTTAAGGGCATAACAGTCAACAACGTTGACCAATCAATTTCTCATGCTTTTGGTCAGAACCAACGTTCGGTCCAGAAAACTTTTATTTTCATAACGAAATTTTAAGGGTACTTACCAAAACCTGAATTCCGACTCGCTGTTCGGATTCTGGTCAGTACTAGCTCGCTTAAATCTTTAATTTAACATAACCGGAGTTCTAGACGTCCGTTTGGATCGATTTCAGCGGCATTAAGTTCGTTTTTATTTATATTATCATATCCTAAAATATCAGATTCTGAATTGCTTATATCGTTTGACATGTAGTGGACGACTCGCTTATTTGTATTTCTATTCGTTTGTCGTTATTCTAAGGTGAGTTTATCATTCCCCTATTTTACCAACTTTTCTAAATGTTTTGGGGGCATATGCGTACGTTTCCGTATTTCATACTATATATATATATATATATATATTCAAACAAATGCATACGTGTTATTGTGAGTGACTTAATCAAACATATGTGCTACTTGCTTACTTGTGTTACCATTCAATCAATCTTATATTGGGATTACTATTCAATCAATCATATAGCGGGTGTTCCTGCTGGTGACCAACGCCCGATTCGCTTGGCAAGGGTCTACATACTTGTTATTGGTTTGATTATTTTTACCGCAATTATCACGCCATGCTTATTTATATTGTTGTGTCAAAACTGGTGATATTCTCACTCAACTTTATGTTGACAAAACTACATTTTATACGTATATGCAGGTTGCTTGTATTGAAAATTGAAGTTTGAACATGTAGACAAGACCTTAGGATATAATCAAGTTAACCTTTATTTGAGCTTATATTTGTATATTTAAATTGTTAATTGTATTTGAATATTGTGTGTATAATTGAAATAAAATAATTAATTAGATATTGTCATATTTATATTATGATAGTATCTTCGAGCTGTGAGCAATCGGATCACGTCCCGACATTTCCGCCTTAGGTTGGGGTGTGACAGAAATGCTGACTTTTATGGATGCTTTATCTGGATTTTAAAAATCCAGATGGAACCATCTGACCAAGAGGATACAACATTTATAACCCCAACGGGCATATATTGTTATATCGCTATGCCGTTTGGTCTGAGAAATGCAGGTGCCACATATCAAAGATTGGTCAACATGAGTTTAAACGATCAACTAGGTGATACCATGGAAGTCTATATTGGTGGCATGGTAGTGAAATCAAAGAAAGCCTAAGACCACCTCAAGGATTTAAAAGTAGCATTTGATATCCTTGACAAATACAACATGAAGCTTAACCCTTCCAAGTGTGTATTTGACGTCAACGCTGGAAATTCCTTGTATTCTTGGTGACCAAAAGGGGAATAGAAGCGAGTTCAGAGCAAATCCAAGCTATCATAAACCTCAAGTCCCCAACGAACGTCAAAGAGGTTCAAAGATTAATAGGAAGGGTGACAGCATTAAACAGATTCATCTCCAAATCCTCCGAGAAATGCAAAGAATTCTACGATATTCTAAGGAAAATAGAAGGTTTGAATGGATGGAGAAACATGAAGCTTCCCTCACCGCTCTAAAGAACTACCTACCCTCAGCCCCCGTTCTGATGAAACCGGTGGATGGAGAACCATTGATCCTTTACATGGCTGTCTCTCTCACTACTTTAAGTGCAGTCTTAGTAAAAGATCATGAAGGTAACCAACACTCTATCTACTAAGTAAAAGTTTCCTTGATACAGAATCCAGGTATTCTCACCTAGAAAAACTTGTACTTGCTTTTATTATGGCTTCCATTAAATTAAGGCATTATTTTGAGACTCATACTATTATTGTGAAAACTAACTATCCTATCAATAATGTCCTTAGAAAACCAGAAATGTCAGGTAGAATGGCTAAATGGGCTGTCAAACTGAGCGCTTATGATATTCAGTATGAGCCTAGAAACGCGATCAAGTCACAGGCTCTAGCAGACTTTGTGGCTGATTTTAGTAGTGACATAGAGGAACTAGCCAATCTTGAAATTCAACAACTTGAAGAGACCAAGGATCCTTTGAAACTCTTCACCGATGGAGCCTCGAATGTTAAAGGGACAGGATTGGGAATACTGCAAAAATCGCCACAGGGGGCCATACTACCCCACTCGATAGCTTGTGAATTCCAGGCCACTAACAATGAAGCAGAGTATGAAGCACTCATTGCAGGTATAAAACTAGCCAAAGGTATGAGAATCTGGTATCTTCAAATCTATGTGGATTCCTTATTGATTGCTAATCACTTTAATGGCTCATATGCAGTCAAAGGTGAGAAACTAATTAAATATTTAGATATAGTAAAGGATCTTGCAAGATCCTTCGATTATTTTAACATTACACAGGTACCAAGAGAAGAAAATGCAGGGGCTGATGCCTTAGCAAACCTAGTTTCAGCGTTGAAAGCTCCCCGAGGACGTAAAAGTTCCTATCATTCATGTCTCGTCTCCTGCAATTGAGGAATGCAAGGCAATGGAGGTAGATGGGGATCACCCTCATGACCATTCATCCTGGATCCTTCCAATAAGGAAGTATATCCAAGATGGAGAGATCCCGAAAGGGGAAAACCCTAGAGCCTTCAAAGCCAAGGTATCTCAATTTACTATTAAACATGATATGTTGTACAATAAATCCCTTGCAGGTCCATACTTAAGGTGCATTGAAGAACCCAAGATCGAGGAGGTGTTAAAAGGATTTCCATGAAGGAGATTGTGGCAACCATATAGGGGGCAGAGCACTCTTCTTCAGGATCCTAAGGACTGGATCCTTCTGGCCTACCATGAAAAAAGATGCTATGGAATACTCAAGGAAATGCGATGCTTGTCAAAGGCATGGCAACATCCTGCACCAGCCAGTAGAACCCTTAATACCCCATTATCTCCTCATGGCCATTTATGAAGTGGGGGATGGATATAGTTGGCAAACTCCCCACAACCCCAGGAGGAAAAGTCTTTATGCTAGCAATGACCGACTACTTCTCCAAATGGAGAGAAGCTGAAGCATTTCCTCAAGTCAGGGAGAAGGAAGTTATATCCTTTATTAAACGAAATATTATTAATATATTTGGTATTCCTTCTGAAATTATTTGTGATAATGGTTCCCAATTTATTGGGAAAAAAACAACTAACTTTTGTGACAGTTGGGGAATTAAGATGATCACTTGAACACCAGTTCATCCACAAGCAAATGGCCAGGCAAAATCAAGCAACAAAATCATCATCAATAACTTAAAGAAGAAGCTTGGAGCAAATAAAGGCAAATTGGCTGAGGAACTACCCTATGTGCTTTGGGCAGATACAACAACTCCAAAGAATGCCACAGGACAAACACCATTCTCATTAGTCTTTGGAGCTGAAGCAGTAATCCCTACTGAAATGGTGCATCCAACTGCCAGAACGAGCATCCGTGATCCTCAGACGAATGATGAAAATCTTGCCCAAGACTTAGATACTGTTGAAGAGCTAGAGATCAAGCAAGGTTCAGAATGGTTGCTTACCAACAAAAGATAGCTGGTGCATACAACAAGAATATCAGAATCAGAAGATTTGAAGTTGGAGATTTAGTTCTACGAAAGGCTTTCCAAAATACAACTAATCCTGCTGACGGGAAGTTAGCACCCAAGTGGGAAGGTCCCTACTTAATTGAATCTGAGGCTGGAAAGGTATTGAATATGGAAGGTGACATGCTCCCAAGGGCTTGGAATGAAATTCATCTCAAAAAGTACTTTTGTTGATAAGGATCCTGGATCCTAAACAGTTTCATCAACCCGTTTTTTGGTAAAATTTTACTTTATAATTATATTTATATTAACTAAGTTAAGCCCTTGTTTTGTAAAATATATCGAGTTGGTAGAAATGCCGAGCAATAGGGCCCTCAAGTGGAAAAAATGGGTTGGCCAACTCTCTCCTAATTTTAATTGGGCTTCTCCCCAGATTTATAAGGTTTTCACCTTATCTCGTGAATTTAGGGTTTTGACACCCTCGCTTGGAGCGCATGATTATCTGGGTATGGTTGGAGGTTGTGGGACCAGTGCACTATATGTGGCTGACAATTTCATGGCTAAAGATCATATCTTGGATCCTATGAATTAAATGGTAGATGCACCATATACACAAGTTAAGGTTAACGTTGGGGTAGGCTCGTCACCGCGTTTAACTTGGCCAACGCCAAGGATCGGTTCATCGCCCGTATTTATTGGGCTTGTCCCCACATTTTATTGGGCATACCCCCACGTATTTATCGAGCTTGTCCTCAGGTTTTATTGGGCTTGTCCTCAAGTTTTATTGGGCTTGTCTCCACATTTTATTGGGCTTTCCCCCACATATTTATTGGGCTTGTCCCCAGGTTTTAATGGGCATGTCCCCAGATAGTTGGACTTAAATCCAAATTTTCTAACTGTTATGTTTTCTTTTGGTTATCTCTTCTAACAGGTAATCAACTCAAGACAAAAGCTATAAGGATTAAGGATCCTCTATTCTAGCATACTATTGATAATTCAAAAGACAAAGAGTTATGTCATTACTAGCAAGATAAAGAAGTTGATCCGGGGATTCACCAGCAAAATGTGTACCATCCACCCAGATCAAACCAGGTAATGGTTACCATATGTTTATGCCGAAAATAAAAGAGAAAGGTGGCTAAGGCTTCATCCCCAAGACAGATGATACCTCCACCATAATCACCTTTCACAATTGTCTTAAGGATCTTAGATCCTGAGAGTTACAATTGTTCACACAAAAACCACCAACAAACACCCTAAACCTTCTAAAAAATGGTCTCCGGCCATGTCTGTAATATCCATCATCGCCCATTACCCCCGCTCACTTCTTCACCACGCCACGGTCACCAGCATCCTTGATCTCCACTAATTGTCCTTGGCCCCGCTTGTCCCAGCATCATCGCTCCTCTTCTCAGCTCCAGCATCCTCACCCTCATCACCCAACCCAGCGAGTGTCTTATTCCACATGGCCATGTTCCAGTTGGACCTATCAAAGCTGGCATCCTCAGCCTCCTCAGCAATTTTGATCCTGGCCATCAACACCGCCTTGCTGGCCCAAACCTTGGCATGTCTGTGATCTCCACCACCTGCTCCTAGGCTCGGACGTTAGCAAGGGCCAACCGATCCTCCAGAGTATCCTTTTGTGCTTGAAGCTCAGCGATCAGGTTGTCCTTCAAGGATATGCTGGTGCGATACTTGGCAAGCTTCTACTCCATGTTAGCCATACTTTCTTCATGGAGGGCTTTGACACCAGCCACAGCTATAAAGATATTACCAATTAAAGATATGACCAAATCATATATACCTATGGATAAGATCATTACCTTAGAGAGCTGATCGAACACCTGCTGACCATGGACGTCTGCTTCAGAATCCCTCTTCCTCTTCCCACCTGCTTTGGATCGGGTCATCATAGTCTTTGATGGGGCGAGGCCGGAGCTTTTCACAGGTTTCTTGTCAGCGGAACGGGAGTTGATCAAGATGTCAACGTCATCCATCTGGAACTGACCCATGAGATTCTTTGAAGGCTTGTTTCCTGACTTCTGAGCACCTATATAAACATAGAAGAGAAACACAAGTTTTTCTTAATCTATTACTTTCTTATTTGTTTAATCCCTTTTTTGTTAAGTATAAAAGACTAACTTACTTGACATTGTTTCGGAGGAGCGTGCAGTTTCTTCGCTTGAGTCGGCTGACGATTCTTCACCCACAGTCCTGAAAGTTTTGTCAAAAGGATCCAAAGCAAGGAACCTTTTTGCTCTCTTGATTCCTTCGAGATCAGCAGCGAGGCTTGAGAAATTGGAGACTGCATAAACAAACAATAAATTTCTAATCAATAAACCAGTAAACAAAGGATCACATATTCTTTGGATCCACTATCCTACCCTTAAGGATCCAGCGAGTGGGTATGGAATTCCCATTTGGGATGGAGTCCCTCCGGACAAAGAAAAACTGATTTTCCAGCTCAGATCATTGTGAGTGGTTTTATTGATTGTAAGGGGCTGAAAAGGTTTGCTCTTGAAGACGAATCTGCTGGAGCCGTGGGTTACCAGGGTATACAAGCAAGACAAGGCTGAAAGGGTGGAGTCAAGGTTCTGTTCTTCGATCAATCTCTCGATGGTATGTAGAGTTCTCCACATCATCGGCATGGGCTGAATGTAGCTCATGCCGGTGAACGAAAGCAAGGTTTCTATTAGATCGGGGAAGGGATAAGAAAAGCCAAGTAAGAAGGTAAGTGCCGGATAGCAAACCCACACACTAGAAATATGATTGCTTTTGACTTGGTTATTGTAGGGCCTGAACATAGTTCCATTGGGAAAGCAATGGGAAATACTCTCGATTTCCTCATTAGTGCACTTACAGATTTCGGAGGCTGGATCTTTGAGAAGATTTTGGGTCCGAAGTTAAGGAACAATCTCCCTCGTACTCGAACTAAAAGAGGCTTTTGAGTTTCTCTTTTGCATAATTGAAGATTGCGAGAAATGATGTGAGAAAATGAAGGAAAAAATCGAGAGAGAGAAAAAAGGGATACCTGATGATAATCGCCAGAATAGTACTTTTGATCCGATGAAAGGGGAAGTTATAAGGGTATCTAGTCTATTAAATAGGGATAATGATGCAATTGTAGGCGACGGTCACGTCATCCTCTTGCCAACGGTTATGATTCAAATTCTCAGTTTAAACATGACAAATGTTGTCCATTCTCACCTATCATGTTTGGGGGAAATTGTTGAGACCAAGATATGTGATCCTTGAAGATCAATTATCCTCAGCGCTTGTAAACGTCTGTTGCCAGGACTAAGGATCCTATATGGTTCAAGGATCCTCAACAGTTGACTTCGAGAATATTTTTATCTTTTTTTTGAAGGTACTTGAATACGTCTACCGACTATCCTATTTTCACGGAACAGTCTTTTACTTAGTCTTTCCAGCTCGCCTACCACGAAGCAACGGCTATGAAGGATTAGTGGATGAACGTGGCCTAGATTATAGGAAGTTAGTTTATATCCGTTGTAATTTTCTTTGTATATATTCACGATGGACTATGGCTGAACACAACAGATATAGCATACTTAGAATTCTCAGCAAGCTTACTCACACTTTGTATTCACACTCAGCCTTAGTTCCAATCATTGTAATCGTTTTTCAAGTATAATATAATTGGTAGTGATAGTTTTCACTACCTGAGGTTTTTGTGCCAGAGGTATACTAGTTGTCAAGGGCTTTTCCTCGTATAAATCTCGTTGGTCATCCTTTACAATCATTACTTTGTTCATTTTATTCATACAAGCATTAAACCTCACAAACGAATTTGGTTACTTAATCTTTAAACCAATTTTTGACCAAAACAACTAGCATTCAAAGGGTTTGGCCCGGGCTTCACCAGTAAAACTTGGATTCCTCCACCGAAGCCACCTTTCATATTGCCTTAATATGTTCATGCAGAAAATTAAAGAAAGATGGCTAAGACTTCATCCCCCAAACAGAGGATCCCTCCACTGAAGCCACCTTTCATATTGTCTTAAGGATCTCAGATCCTGGGAAAGCAGTAAATATTGTTCAACAAAAGCTACCATTAGCAAAGACCAGCCTAACCAACTGAACCTAAACCTTCTAAAAAGTGGGCTCTGGCCTAGTCACCATCATCCATCATTTCCCACCGACCTGCCTACTCTTTCCCCACAGCACCATCGCCACCATCCTTGATCACAACCGCATCATCCTTAGCCCCGTTAGTTCCAGCATCCTCATCCTTCTTCTCAGCCCAATAGTCTCACCTTCATCACCAAATCCAGCAAGTGTCTTTTTCCAGAGGGCCACATCCCAGTTGGATCTGTCAAAGTTAGCATCTTCGGCCTCCTCAGCTACCTTGATTCTAGCCATCAACACTGCTTTGCCAGCCCAAACTTTTGCTTGTTTTGTGGCCTCTATAACCTACTCTTGAGTTCGGATGTCAGAAAGGGCAAGTCGATCTTCCAGGATGTCTTTCTGTACCTGAAGCTCCGAGATGAAGTTATCCTTCAGGACAGTGCCAACATGAAACTTGGCCAGTTCCTTCTCAAGATCAGCCACAGTCTCCTCATAGAAAGTCTTGATGCCGGCTAAACCCTGTAACATATGACAAACTTATAATATGTCTAAACCTTTGCACTAGTAAATAAAGGATTTTTATCTCAGAAATTTGTTCAAAGAGTTGCTGGGTATTGTTGACATCAGTTTCATAATCTCTCTTCCTTTTTCCACTTGCCTTTGAGCGGGTAACCACAAACTTAGATGGGATGGGGCCTGAACTTTTTATGGGCTTCTAATCAGCAAAGCGAGAAGAGATCAAACTGTCAACATCCTCTAACTGAAATTGGATGATGAGGTTCTTAGCAGGCTGCTTCCAGATTTTTGAACACTTGTACAAACAGAAAAGAAAAAGATAAGTTCTTTCTAATCTCTTCTCTTCTTTATTTATTCCTTCTATCTAGTCAATTTACTGGACTAACTTACTTCAGATTGTGTATGAGGAAGTTGAAGTTTCTACGTCTAAATCAACAAATGATTCTTCACATTTGATCCTGAACATCCGATCAAAATGATCCAATGCAAGTGTCACACCCTGACTTAGTGCCTAGGTGCGACACCCGTTAGTTGGTATCTGTTTTGAAAATATATCAGAGTTGCGGGTTTGTTTTAGTGGAAGTTTTTTAAAAATATAATATTTAATTATAAAAATGTCAGGTCAGAATACCCGTTGAATATTGTAAAATATCAGCGGAAGTCTTTTTAGAAAAATATTATTATATTGAAAACTCGGGAAATGAATACCCGTTTTGATAATTGAAATACCAGTCATTTCAAAATATAATTCTTTATAATATTTTGAATAAAATATCTGAACCATCAGATCACCTCTAATGACTATGTCTCCAATATTTTAGTCTGTCTTGCCTGTCAGTTCTATTCTGTACAGTTTCCCTGAAATATGGGGGAAAAATACGTCAGCACACAGCCGGTGAATGATGCTGACTCAATAATACCATTACATAGGCACCCAACTCAATTGGGTTAAAATTACCCTAAGTACATGTACAATTAATCATATACACAATATCATTTCTCTGAACAGTCCGTAGACCTCCAGAGGCACGTTTGATGATATGGATGGCCTCGGGGAACTCCGAGTCACCATGTATGTATGGATCCAGACACATGTATACTCTTAATCTGAGTATGCCCGTTTCTTATTATTGCAACACAAAGTTTTAAGGATTCGTAAATCATATGTAAATAGTTCAGACTCTAAAAGAGTTGTAAAATTTTAGGGCGTATTCACCTTTTATGATTGTAAATTAGTTTCTGACACTGAGTCCAGTATATTGATCAGTTTCGATTACTGACCCCTGTCTATATCAGTTTCGGTTACTTGTTCCTGTTTCTGTTTTCAGCTTTCTGGTTGATTGATTGATTGTTATATCGGACCTATAGTACGAGAATAACATTTGTATAAATATCTAGATTACGATCTAGCTTTAGACCTCGTAAACTGTTTTGTATAGCTGTAACCTTGATAATTTATTTGTTTGTACAAAACATGTGGTCATTTAGTCCCTTTGTTTATTTATTAATTATATATCAGGTTTCTTCTTCAGGAAGAAACATTTTTACCAGGTTTCTTCTTCAAAAAGAAACATTACTTTATCTATAACCTGTGTGAATGAATAGTATCTTTCTGAATCATTAAAAATACTATTTTAACTATACCATTTGCCTGTAAATGATTACGTTTCTTAATCGTGAAGAAACAATAATTAGCTATAACCTTTGCTTATGAAAAGTTATATTATATTTAACAGTGATCAAGGTTCGGGCTATATCCCCCGACTATGGTCTAAGCTATTATAATAATAATAAAATAATATTTAAACAGAACCCCTACCTCTCACAGGTATATGGAGTTAAATGCCTATGATTGATCGAGCGGTACTTCTACTCTATATTGCGTACTACACCTTAAACCGTCAGAGCTTCGGAGCTTGGCACGTTCCACGAGGCCGGCACGCAAATCGAGGTTAACTGTAACATTCGTTACTTTTCAAACCCGAAAACCGACCCGTTTTGAAATTTTCGGCTTTTGTTTATATATATATATATATTAAGTTTGTTTCAATGATTTACGATTATCGTTTGTTCATTTTGTTCAATAAACGATACTCCGGGATTTAAAGATTTAAGTTCAATCAATTAACAAACTATACGAGTAATACGAAAATATCTAAATTCTATAACCTTCATTGTACTACTAAACATATATGAAAGTTCAAGGTCCAAGATGTAAATATATATATATTAATTATCTTTTAATAGAACTTGAAAAGTGCAAGGGCTGAAAATGTAAAATCATTTAAAATATAATAACTTAATAAAATATCACCCACCAGCCATCTTCATCGTTTTTCCGGTCACAATTTTCGACGAACCGCGACTTTTCGGGCGACCATCCAAACCCTCTTAAAAAAACGCGAATTGACACAATTAAATATCGCAAAACACTTAGACTACAACGGAGAAACATAAATCAGCGTCTATTAGCGCGTTTTGGCAACTTATAATTAGGGATTAATCCCGTGATTCACGGTGGAAGTGCCTGAATCTGTTTAAACAGCATTAACGAGCATTAAGCTTATTACGTCTCATTTGGCACTATTAATAGATCTTAAAAATCAAGCTAAACTCGTACCAAACATCAAATTAACTTAAATCTCTCTCTGTATTCGTCGATTTGTTCATCAAGTAACTTTCCGGCAAGCTCTCGTTCTCAAACCATCACCTTTTCGGGTAAATTTTGTATGGTTTTTGTTCATTTTCCTTTGGTAATTTGAAACCTCTAACACAAATCGATCAAGCATGGAACGAATTAATCTAATTGAAATCCTAGGGTTTGTATGATGAAGATGAACATGAATGTTTCTATTTAAATTTTAGTTTTTATCCTCTTAACAAATAAGCATATAGTTCAGTTGGTTAGTCACATGAGTGTAGGCCATAAGACCCGGGATAGAACCCGGATCACTCCCTTAATTTTGTATTTTTGTTATAAGGCCACTTTTATATATATTTTTAAATCAATTATTAATTAAAGATCAAAATAATTTAAATAGAAACTACTTTTTTAAAACTAAATAAAATTTTATAAATTAAGTATAAATTATATTTTATCTTTTCCAACTAAAAAAAACTAACTTTCCGTTTCTGTTTCGTGACAAACCATTAAATATTATGACATCTTATTTGTTTTCGTTGAATATCTAAAATATGTTAAACAATCTTGTTCGTGATAAATCTTAGCCCGATAATATACATGTTCATAAATAATATAAATTTTATTGTTAACCAAAGTTGTCATATTCGTTAATGTTTCGTTAAATTCAAAAATATTAATTATTAATTCCGTTTCATGAAACTCATTAGACTTATATAATTCGTTAACGTTAATTTATTAGATTTTGATTTGTAAACGTTAATCCGTTAGACTTATAATTCGTTAGTTCTAATTTTACTTCGTTATAACATGCTAGCTTTAAATTCGTTAACTATAATTGAATAACGTAGTTATAATTAATACAAGATAAAATCCTTATTTAAAACCCGTACCTTGAATTTATCATATTAAAAATGATATTAGACCACTAAACGCTGTTAAAGCTTTAAAACAATATTAAAATATAAAAACGCCATAAAATGTGAATAAAGCATATTAAATAACGCAAATCACTTTAAATAAATTATTCTTCAACTTTATCAATCCCGTTAGTTAGATTTGTTCTTTTTAATTATAGTTCGTGAAGTTCGACTGCTTTGGTTTTCTTTAACGCACTTTCGGTTGCTTCGGTTTCGTTAGCGTGTTTTGGGTTATATTACAAGTTTATCTTCGATTACGAGGTGAGTTTCTCACACCCCCTTTTTAACGTTTTTTCTTACTTTTGGGGGTAGCATATGTATCCTACAAAACTTCAAGTATTACGATATTGCTTACAAACTACAATTCATTACATGGACTTGTGTGTTTACTTGATTACTTGCTCAGTGGTTGCCTCAATAAGTATGATCATACGCCCCCCTTTGCACTCAGGTCCATTTATATCGAGTGGAAAAGGGACCCCATATCCGAGTACGTTGGTAGCCCCAACTGGAAAGGACCTTCGTTTGTTCTTTACACTCAGGTCCATTGCATCGAGTGTAAAGAACCCTTATGAGCTCATTTCACAAGTTTCATGGAATTGTATGATTTTTGCGTATTATATCAAACTGTGGGAATCTCACCAGCTATGATCGTAGCTGACTTTATGTTATACATATGTTACAGGTGTAAAGATACGAGGATGAAAGTTAGAAGACACATAGCTTGCCTAAAGGAAATACAAAGAACAACTTATTATTTGTTACAACTTGTATTATTTGATAAACTTGTGTTACATGAAGATTTAAATGAAATAATGTTATTATGGTCACCTAATAGTGTCACGTGTGTTTGAGCAATCTGTACGCCACACTCAGGCGTTTCCGGGGTGTAGATTGGAATCAGATCCGTGACTATAAGATACGAAATTAGACGTAGTGCCCTAGTTAGTTATAGCTTATTTGTTTATTTTTAGGTTGCATGATAGAATTAAGTGAAACTTTACTTGATTGTTTAAACGCACTTACTAATACTGGATTACTGTACTGCTGATTTCATTAACGACTCATGAACACAAGTACACACACACAAGTCCAAGGCTTAGGCCTAAAACAAGTTTTCTCAAAAGTAATTTCAAGAAATTATCAAATTCGGTGTTTCGATATTTCATCTTCTTAAAGATGATGTCTCCTTTGTGATAAGGATATGGTTGCACTCCTTAGGATGTCACACAAGTCACGGTGGTTCATGCGACTTGTGACTACGACCCTCAATGTTTTACAATGTGTTTCAATTAAAAGTCTGACAAGTCATGGTGATACAAGAATAACTAGCTTTTTGGCTTGATTTGATTATGCATTTTGATGTATACATTTTAACTGAAAGTCTATAAAGTCGTGGTGATACACGAATACCAAACATTTGGTTCGATTTGATTACACATTTTTATTTTATTGGAACATACAAATTATGATGATTCTTACAACGTGTGATTCCAAAGACTTAATTGTTCATATTACGGTTTTGAAAAGTCATTGGGTTATGTGAATAGCCGAGTTTTTAATTCGTTTTCTATGGTAATATATTCACTGGAATTTCTAAAAGTCGTGCTATTACAAGAATTGTCGAATTTCAAGTTGTTTTCTTTATTTATATATTCATTTATTGTTTCGGTTTTAAAATTTTTAAATTCGAAAAATCACTGTGATACATGAATAGTCGATTTTTCAACACTCATTTCCTCATGTGATTTAAAATTGAGAATTCGAAAAGTAATGGTGATGCATGAATTGTCGATTTTCAGTTAGTTTTCTTTATATAATTCGTTTATTATTATAGTTTAAATGAAAATTCGAAAAGATATGATGGTACATAAACACTTGATTTTTAATTCGATTTCATACTTATATTAAATTTGTACTAATTCCATGTTTTTATTTCATAATTTGATATATATTTTTTTCATATGTTTACTCCAAGATTAATTAGATTATTATTGAAATACGAAAACTCATAAGCATTTCATTTTTGATTTCAACTTTTGCTTCATGCGTTTCATCTATATTATTTATAAAAATTGATTCCGATTTTAGGAATCTTTTATGTAAAGTTTCGATTAGACTAAGAACCTTCAGTCTAAGAAACCTGCTTAGCTTCTCCCCCCCTCCCCCGCCATGTATTGGCTCTCTTTCCGCTGATAGAGCAGTTTGCTAGTTTACATTCCTCTATCTGAATCTCTAACACTAATAGACTACAATCACCAACTTCATCACTGCCTTCTTGTTACACTTAGATTTTGTTCCCACCCCAGCTCTAAGTTCACTATTTCAAAGCTCTATCCCTTTCTTTCTCTGGGTTTATCCTCTCACCCGGAAGGTGCTAACTCCTTGGTCTTACGAGCCGCTTATGCTAACTCAAGTAGGTACCGGGAGGGACATCTTAGGCAGTAGAATCGAGCGGTGCCGTTCAGTGACTACATACGAGTTTATGAATCAATTCAATTTCCTCTTCTATTGTAGCGATACGAACTCAGAAGCAATAGTAAAAGAAGCTATCATCTCATGGGAGTCAGATGATTGTCTAGACTGGTTCTTTTGAGGGAGGCCTATAAATTTCACGGGTCCAAGCTTGATTGATTGATTCTTTTAAAACTAGCTCCTGTAACCAATCTCACCATTAGCATTTTAACCATTCTAATGGAAACTCAATTCTGTGGATTATGAAGAGATCGATCTCTGATTTACCAAGATATTCAACCCCTTTCTTTCAATGTGCTGTCATGATCTCATTCACTGTTTCGTACGAGAACTCTTGTTTTGTCTTTCTCTCGGGTTATTCCTGCTGTGTCCTCACTCTGGGGGAATCACAGTAGATAGCGATAGAAGACGTTGTACACAAAGTGGTCTTAGCATGAAGAGTGAAAGGGAGGATGTGGGACCATTCCTGATATCCACTCATTCAATAACCGACTTCGAAAGCTTACTCGTACGAAATAGTCTAGGAAAGAAGAATCGAAGCGATAGCAGAGCCAACAGAATCAATAGCACCAACAGATTCATAACATGTCTTCAAACCTAACTTGAGTTCACTCTGATACCAGCTTCTGACTCCTTGTCTTTGTATACCTCGCACGAGGCTAGGGTCACTTAGTCGATGCCAACCTCTTTTACCGATGCCTGACGCTTGATGCTCGTTGTTCCCTACTTCGGGTTAGGTACCACAGCTCAAAACAAAGAAACTAGAAGGAACAAGTTCATGCAAAGCTGATTCTCGAACAAGATGAGCATATTCTGTAAGAACAATAGGAGATTTGCCTCCTACTATACCGAAAAAGGGTTTTGAAGAAGCCGACATTGAATTGACTACCTAAACTTGGAACGAGCCTGAAGAAATTAACGATACTTTATCTTTTGAGTTGTTCTGCCGGATCGGTCACTCAAGATCTTTGGTCTCTACCCGGACCCGATGAAAAAAATGGGATCACTCCTTATGGACTCGTTGAGAATGATTCTGGTCTAGTTCGTGGCTTATTAGAAGTGGAAGGCGCTCTGGTGGGATCCTCACGGACATGCAGTCAGTTTGATAAGGATCGAGTGACATTGCTTCTTCGACCCGAACCAAAGAATCCCTTAGATATGATGCAAAAAGGATCTTGTTCTATCCTTGATCAGAGATTTCTCTATGAAAAAGGCGAATCGGAGTTTGAAGAGAGGGAAGGAGAAAGAGCCCTCGACCGGCAACATATAGAGGAGGATTTATTTAATCACATAGTTTGGGCTCCTAGAATATGGCGCCCTTGGGGCTTTCTATTTGATTTTATCGAAAGGCCCAATGAATTTGGATTTCCCTATTGGTCCAGGTCATTTCGGGGCAAGCGTTATGATGAAGAGGATGAGCTTCGAGAGAATGATTCGAAGTTCTTGCAGAATGAGCTTCAAGAGAATGATTCGGGGTTCTTGTAGAGTGGAACCGTGGAGTACCAGACACGAGATAGATCTTCCAAAGAACAAGGCCTTTTTCGAATAAACCAATTCATTTGGGACCTTGCAGATCCACTCTTTTTCCTATTCAAAGCTCAGCCCTTTGTCTCTGTGTTTTCACATCGAGAATTATTTGCAGATGAAGAGATGTCAAAGGGGCTTCTTACTCCCCAAAAAAATCCTCCTACATCTCTATATAAACGCTGGTTTATCAAGAAGACGCAAGAAAAGCACTTCGAATTGTTGATTAATCGCCAGAGATGGCTTAGAACCAATCGTTCATTATCTAATAGATCTCTCCATTCTAATATCTATCCGAGAGTTATCAGTATTTATCAAATCTGTTCCTATCTAATGGAACACAATTGGATCAAATTACAAAGGCATTGTTGAGAAAAAGATGGCTTTTCCCGGATGATATGCAAATTGGATTCAAGGAATAGGAGAAGGATTTCCCATTCCTTAGCCGGAAAGATACGTGGCTATGAAAGGCGAAGGAAGGCTAGAATGCCAACAGGCGTCTATTATTGAATTCACCAGACCCGACAGGTACCGTTTGGGGAACGTCCAGTGCCAAAGTCACTGAATGGGTAAGTCACCAATCTCTAAAACGGGCTATTGGGTTACGGGCGGTCATTTTACTAGAGGTTTATAATCTACCCTTGTGTGATTCCTGTTGAAGCATATACTCGAGGGGTGGGTATAGGGCGGACGATTTGAAATTTGAAAGTAGACTCCCCATTCATTAGATAGAGAAGATGACCAAGATTTCGTGATTCGCTGTCGAACTTATTCCAAGAGAGCTCGGATTGAATCGGTATTGCTATCCGAGCTCTCTTATTGAATTGCTCATTGAATTAGCATTCTCAATATTATGCCTTGAAAAGGACTCGAACCT
>NW_027506782.1:0-18156 GCF_021521415.1 Bidens hawaiensis
CTAGCTGCCACTTAGTGGCAGCTAGGGTTTTGTGATATTTTATTAGTTTCTATAAATAGATAAAGGGTATGTATTTATAGATAATTAATTTAGGTTTAACAATTAATCATCTTGGGCTTGAACCCAACCAAAAAAAGTCCAGTCCATAACCGTGTCTATATAATTATTTTATGTGTCGGGCCTAATTAACCTTTAATTAGGCCATTATCTCGTTACCCCCGGTGTAACTCTATCCGGATCACGTTCGGGTCGGTCACGTTGACTTGACCCGAAACGTCCATAAAATCCAACAGTCTCCCACTTGGACGTATTTGGGTCAAGTATCACAACGATGACAGCCAGAGGCGTTCTAGCTACACATAGCTGTCCCCAACCGAATATGACAATTTTTAAATCCATAACCAAAGTATCTTGGAATACCTTATTGCAAGATAATGAATTTATAGTAATCGTTGTCATCTATCCTTTCTGTATAAGACATTAAATGAACTATGAGACATGGATCATATCATTCTCATATGGCGTTCAATTATTGTAATTCTCGATATACGGTCAAAGTGGTCCAGTCAAACACACAGTTAGTTTAGGTGAGGCCTCACACTTCACCGGTTTGAATCAACGAGGGCGCCAATATGTCTAACTGTTACATTCAAATGTAAGAGTACAGAATCTCATCTTGACTACATACAACTCCCACTGAACTCCAGAACATTCCCAACCAATGCCTTTATGGCTAGCAGTTACGCAACAGCGGTTGACATGATCAAAGAGTATTCCTCGGTAAACGAAAGTTCTAATATGTATCTCAGGTCTAAGGATACTAAATGAGCATACTATTATCAAAACATCTTATGATTAAGATCCATGAAGATGATTTGATGCGAGTTACATCCAACGTCATTCATCATGAGGTCTGTGAGTTTGGAAGTCAACTACTTGAGTCCAAAGTCAGAATAGTCTTAATTCAGAATCGCTCCCACGAGTCTGACCGACTACGGATAATTTAGAATACAATGTTCATGGATTAAACGTATTAAAATGAACACAGTTGTATTATTCAACGTTTGCATTTAACCATTAAATCAAAAGTGAACAGAAAAGTACAACTGATAAAACGTTCATACATCCAAATACTAAATCAAAATAAATAACTAGCAAGTCTAAGCCCGATAGCATCTCTATGCTAATCATGTTTGTCCTGAGTCATTGGCTTAGTGAACGGGTCGGCTAGATTTTGATCTGTGTCTACTTTGCTTATCACGATGTCACCTCGTTCGAATATTTCCCGAATAAGATGGAACTTTCTTAGATGTGCTTGGTTCTGTGATGAGACCTTGGCTCTTTGGCTTGAGCAATAGCACCTGTGTTATCACAGAATATCTCGATTGGTTTGTGAATACTCGGAACTATATCGAGATCGGTGATGAACTTCTTCATCCAAGCAGCCTCTTTAGCAGCATCCGATGCAGCTATATATTCAGATTCGGTGGTAGAATCCGCTACTACACTCTGCTTGGAGCTCTTCCAATAAATAGCTCCTCCATTGAGAGTGAAAACGAAACCTGACTGTGAGCGAGAATCATCTCGGTCAGTCTGGAAGCTAGCATCAGTGTAACACTTTACAGTGAGCTCCTCTTCCACTCCCCCAAACACCAAGAACATGTCTTTGGTCCTATTCAAGTACCTTAGAATGTTCTTCACAGCAGTCCAATGGGCAATGCCAGGACTCTGTTGAAAACGACTGGTCATGCTTAAGGCATACGAGACGTCAGGTCTAGTACATAACATAGCATACATGATAGAGCCAACCGCTGAAGCATATGGAATTGCTTGCATACGCTTAGATTCAATGTCCGTTGCCGGAGATTGCGATTTGCTCAACACGGTTCCCTTAGTCATTGGAACAGCTCCTTTCTTGGAGTTTTCCATTGAGAAGCGTGCCATTACTTTGTCTATGTAAGTACTTTGACCAAGCCCTAGAATCCGCTTAGATCTATCTCTATAGATTTTTATCCCAGAATATAAGCGGCTTCTCCAAGATCTTTCATTGCAAAACAAGATTCCAACCATAGCTTAACTTGTTTAAGCATAGGAATGTCGTTTCCAATGATCAGTATATCATCCACATACAAAATGAGGAATGATATAGTGCTCCCACTAGCCTTTCTGTAAACACAAGGTTCATCTTCGTTTTTGACAAAACCAAACTCTTTGATTTTCTCGTCAAAGTGAAGATTCCAGCTTCGAGATGCCTGCTTAAGTCCATAAATGGACTTGTTAAATTTGCAAACCTTATTAGGATATTTTGGATTGACAAAACCTTCAGGCTGAACCATATAGACATCTTCAGAAAGATGTCCATTAAGGAAAGCGGTTTTGACATCCATTTGCCATATCTCATAATCATAGTATGCAGCAATGGCAAGCAATATCCTAATTGACTTAGTCATAGCAACGGGCGAAAAAGTTTCATCATAGTCAACACCTTGAGTTTGAGTGAAACCTTTCGCGACTAGCCGTGCTTTGTAGGTTTGCACATTTCCATGCATGTCGGTTTTCTTCTTGAAAATCCATTTGCTCCCTACTGCCCGACAATCGGGGGGTAGCTCAACCAAGTTCCAAACTTGGTTATCATGCATGGACTGCATCTCAGCATTCATGGCATCTTGCCATTTCTTGGATTCCGGATCCAAGATAGCAGACTTGTAGTTAGTAGGCTCGTCCCCAGACTCGGCTACTAATAAGACTTCGGCACCACCTAGATGACATAAGTATCTAGCATTTGGTACGGGAGTCCTACTACTTCTACGAACGCTTGTGTTCACGTCTGATGTATCAGCAACAACAACTTGTTGATCAGACTCTCCAACTTCCTCAGCAGTTGGTTGTGGTTCTTGAATTTCTTCAAGATCAACAATGTTACTTCTAGTTCCTTGACTAAGAAATTCTTCGTTAAGAAAGTAGCCTTTCCTCCTGACAGAAATCGTATTTGTATCGGGATGAAAGAAGTAATAACCGCTCTTGTAGTAGTATCCGACGAAAATAACTTTTCCGCCGCGGGGATCAAGTTTGTCATCAGACTCACTTGTGATATAAGCATCACATCCCCATACTCTAAGATAAGACAACTTGGGTTTCTTTCCCTTATGCCATATCTCATATGGAGTCTTGTCTATCTTCTTAGTTGGAGCTAGATTGACAATGCGAGCGGCGGTCATAAGGGCGTAACCCCAAAAGGAGTGAGGCAAGTTGGTTCTACACATCATCGATCGAACCATGTTTAGCAAGGTTCGGTTTCTCCCCTCGCTCACGCCATTAAGTTGGGGTGTGCCAGGTGGAGTGAGCTGTGAAACAATTCCATGCTCTTTTAGATGAGTGATGAACTCTGTGCTGAGATACTCTCCACCTCGATCTGATCGAAGTATCTTAATGGTTTTGTCAAGTTGGTTTTCCACTTCGCTTTTTAAACTCTTTGAACTTTTCAAAAGTTTCGTGCTTATGTTTCATAAGATACACATAAGCGTATCGACTATAATCGTCGATAAAAGAAACGAAGTATCTTTCATGGTTTCTAGTCATGGTTCTAAAAGGTCCACATACATCAGTATGTATGAGTCCTAATAGATCACTTGCTCGTTCACTTTTATTAGTGAAGGAGTCTTTAGCGAGTTTGCCAGCTAAGCAAGATTCACAAGTGTTAAAAGAGTCCGGTCCTGAGTATTCAAGAATACCTTCGGATTGGAGTCTTTTAACTCTTGCCTTGCTTATGTGGTCAAGTCGGCAATGCCATAGAAAAGTATCGTTGACACTAGTCTTGATACGTTTTGAAAGATGATATACGTTATTGTCAGGTTGAACATCAATCTCATAAATACCATTTCGAGGTTTAGCCTCAAAATAAAAGATATCATTTAAGTAAGCAGAAATAGCCATGCCATTAAGAACATACTTAAATCCTTGTTCAAATAACAACGAAACTGAAATGATGTTTCTGGTCAAGCCAGGAGCATATAAACAATTATTTAAAGGAAAAACTAGGCCAGATGGACAAGTAAAATGAAATACTCCAGTTGCCAGAACTGGTACTCTTTTCCCATCTCCAACGATGAGTTCCATGCTGCCTTTATTCAGTTTCCTCCACTTCTCAGGCTCATGCAAGACATTAACGATGTGGTAACCACATCCGGTATCAAATACCCATGTGTTGCTAGAGACAGTGAAAAGTTCAATAACGTATATGGAAATACCTCCAGAAGAGCCTTCACCATTGGCTCTCTTCTTTCTGATCTCAGCAAGGTGCTCGGGGCAGTTTCTCATCCAGTGCCCCATTTGGTTGCATTTGAAGCACTTGCGCTCCTCAAAGGGCGGCGGCTTTTTCTTTGCAACCACTTTGTTAGTGTTGGTGGAAACATGGGCAGCAACAGTAACTTTCTTCTTGCCTTTTCCCTTAAAACCCCGATTCTTTGGTTTTGGCTTCTTGACACCAGCAGATCGAATCATCAGAACTTGATTGGTCCTAGAAGGAATGTTCATCTCAGCCGTCTTGAGCTTGTTATGAAGCTCCGGCACTTTTTTCACCCAACCATTCATGTTGAAATTCATTACGAACTGGTCGTATGAGTTGGGGAGAGAGTTGAGAATGAAATCCGATGCCATCTCATCGGGCATGGGATAATCAAGTTTCTTGAGCTGATCGATGTGCCCCTTCATCTTTAGAACATGAGCACTGACGGGAGACCCCTCTGCCATCTTGCAACTGATGAGTTGTTTCATGGTGTCGAAACGTTCTTGACGGGCTTGTTTCTGGAACATGCCCTTGAGTTGCTCAAGCATCTCATAGGCACCAAAGTCTTCCAAGCCTTTAGCAAGCTCAGAAGTCATGGTGGCTAGCATAATACAGGAGACCTCAGCCGAGTCATCCTTATGCTTGTCAAGAACCTTTCGTGCAGCGGCTGTGTTGTTTTCAGGCTCGGTTGGAACAGGTCCATCGAGAACATACAGGCGCTTTGCCATGGTTAGAACAAGTCTTAAGTTGCGATGCCATTCGATGAAGTTGGTACCATTCAGTTTATCCTTCTCAAGGATAGTCTTAAGGGCGTAGGGTGAAATTTCGTTTGACGACATCTGATTAATTTAGCAAAAGTAAATTTAATTAGTATTTTTGATGTTGTAGTCCTATTATTAATGACCCAATAACATTAATTAATTAGGAGTATGAGAATCTGGCTTCCAGTTATTAAAGGCAGCTGTAGCACACAACATTAATAAGTGGTTAGGCAGACTGACAACCATTGCAAATTGTGAATAGAGCATAACTCTCGGTTATGAGGCCTATAGAGACAACGATTGTCTGTATAGATACGTTTAGCCTCATCTTTGCCCATTTTAAGTCTCCAGACAGCTTTAGCACGTAATAGGAGAGTAAAATAATAGTTGTCCTAGTACCGTGACGTGTGAAGGTGCCGGATGTGTCAACGAAGCACTTTCACCTTGATGGGATATGCTAGAAAACAAGTACGGTGATGTAGCTCCAAATACTCGAAATTTCGCAGTATGCCTCAAGTATGACTTGTAGTAGGATTGGCATAAACTATTGGTTTTAAATTGGGATAAATTTTTAAAATTACCAAATAGAGTAAAAGTTAAATTTTATTGTATTTATTACCGCGACGCATAGATGAACCATTTCATCTCTTAGGACATTTAGTTTTAAATAACCTATTAAAACTAAGTTTGTAGTGATACGACTAACCAATTTTAAGTTATAATAACTTATTAGTTTTGGAAATCAAAACGCTTTTAATTTGAAAAACAAAATTCGGTTAATAAAATGTTTATTTTCCAATTTATTTGTTATTAGGTTGGTGATATTATAGTCCTATTATAAACAATTCAAGCAACCACAAATAGCAAATAACAATAATATGAAAATCCTTATGGCCAAAAGGTGATCGGTCTCGCTAGAGCCAATTAGGGAGACCGATCGGGTCAAGGGGTTCACAACACAAACAACCACAAGGATGGACTTCTCCGTGCATCCCGTCATCTTGTCCGAACTCCCACTAACTCCAAGGTGTCCATGAGCTCGTCCTCGGTTATCTTCGCGTCTTCTTAATTACAAATTTATAAACTAACAATAATATGTCCTATTACAAATTTGAACCATCTTTATGGCCAAAAAGAAAACCGAAAATTAAATAATAACCTTTTTACAACTTTTGAACCAACCGTATAGCCAAAACAAGCTCAAACACCAAACACAACCAATCAATCACATAGGTCGGGGCCGGATTTACATATTCACAATAAACGAATTTCGGGTCGTTTTGACTTGGTCAAATAAAATAAACAAAACTTTGACCAATCCAAAATCACCCGAAAATAATTCTAGATCTATAAACTTTAAACGATTTAAAGTTTAAGATGGAGATCCGGTTTTAAACGAACCGGTATCGACTCGTACGTTGTAACCGCGGCTCTGATACCACTGATGGGTTTCAACGGTGGTCCGAGACAAAAACGGTTTAAACTATTTAAACCCGTTTTATATATTAAGTGTCGTTTTGACTAATTTTAATCCATATTAATATGTATATGTAAACGAACATCAAAAACGCAGCGGATATAAACGAGTTAAAACGAACCATAAACCGAAACCCGAACCCGGATCCGATTACATACGATACGAGTACGATTAGCAAATAATAAACAACCATAGTGGGTTATCGATATACCTCGGTTAACTAGAACCGGGAAGACACACCGAGGAGAAAACGAGAACACTAGATGATGACACAAGAACAATCACCCAAATGGAAGTCCGGCGGCGACGGTGGCTGTGAGCAGCGGCGGCGGCGGCTGCGAACAGTGGCGGCGGCGGCGGCTGTGGGCAGCGGCGTCGGCGGTTTCCGGTGTGTATAAGAGCAGCAGTAATGGACGGCAACAATCACTAGATGATTCCCTTATCAACACAACCCCAGCAGCAACCAAAACAAAAACAAACCTAGTTCGCCGGAGAGAAGAACTCGCCGGAGAAGATGATACAGCTCACTGGAAAATCGGGTCTAGAGTTTAAACATCACTGTAGCTCGTGGGGGGGGGGGGGGCTGCGGTGATGTTTGTAGTTGCAGATAGGAGGTGCGAGGGTGGCTGGGTGATGTCCACGGCGGCCGGAATAGCTCGCCGGAAAATCGGGTGGCCGGATTTCGGCGCCAGAATCAAGTGGCAACTAGGGTTTTATGATATTTTATTAGTTTCTATAAATAGATAAAGGGTATGTATTTATAGATAATTAATTTAGGGTTTAACAATTAATCATCTTGGGCTTGAGCCCAACCAAACAAAGTCCAGTCCATAACCGTGTCTATATAATTATTTTATGTGCCGGGCCTAATTAACCTTTAATTAGGCCATTATCTCGTTACCCCCGGTGTAACTCTATCCGGATCACGTTCGGGTCGGTCACGTTGACTTGACCCGAAACGTCCATAAAATCCAACAATCTGAGCCTTAGCTTGGCAATTACCGGAACTAACGAGAACTCAATGACTGTTGCTACCTCCTCCACTTGCTACTAAAAATGTTCGACTATCGTTGTATGACTGCTTTGGAGCGGAATCTAAGTAATGGAGGATAGAACATATGTTACCGTTTCATGTTGTTTGTTTTTCAGCTATGAATTAAAAAACAGATCAAACTTGTATTAGTTCTGATTTGTTGAAAGAAATAATTGAAAGCTGTTTAGTCATGTCATATATATGAAGTTGATTAGTGCACATAATTTTGTTGTTCTTATAATTTTTTACTTTTAGTGTTAAAATATTCAATAGTTTCATCACATTTTTATAAGCTCAAATGTATGAGTGTATGATAATCATTTTCGGCATACTCCTATAAATATCGGCTGAGATCAATAATAGAAAAGTTAATTAAGGGTTATAATGTTTGTACGGGTCGTATGAGGTGATGTTCTTTCAAATCATACATTTATATGGGTAGTGTGATGCGTTAGGCTAACACATAAACAAGAAAATGATTGATAAAGACATATGTCTATAGGAATTGGTTGAGATCAATAAAAGAAAACTAAACTATGAATCATAATGTTTATACGAGTAGTAACTCTATTGAGGTAGTGTTAGTTCAAAATGTTGTATGGTAGTAATATGTGTTAGAATAACACAAAATTGACTAATGAAGACATGAACCTTATGAAAACACGAAGGACGTAAACTACATTTGTTTTCTAAAACATGATATGTGAAAACACTAATTATGAGCATCTTGTTTTTGTAATAGAAAAATATTTCTACTCGGACATTGCGGTGGAGCAGGCTAAATTCATTAATATTTGAAAGCTTCCATGCGTTGCGATAGGTACGTGACGGCAAGTACGTGGTTCGGTATAGGTTCTGTTCGTTATTTTTATTATAAAATTATAAAATTGATAGCATATAAAGTGTTAACATGACTTAGATCATTCACATCCCTTCACCTATCTTCGAATTCAAAATTAAGTTAAAATAAAATACAATTTCTCTCTCGTTCTCAATTAAATAAGTAAATAATATTTTCTACTTCAATTACTCGGAACACCCCACCCACTTAGGGCAGCCGTTGGGGCGACAAATGCCCACAAATTGGGGCGATTTTGTGGGTGAACACCGTCCCCCAGACGATAAGAGGTGGGGAGGGTTTTTTGTCGCCGGAGATCGCTTTGAAGAATATTATTATTATATTGTGTTGTGTGTGGTATATATATGTGCGCGTGTGTGTATTAGGCTATAACACCATAACATCCCTAAAATAAAAACTTATCATTTACTTACTGGACGTCACATGACACAAAACGTCTCATTTTATAGTCCATAGCCTTACAATGTTATATGATGACAAAAAGACAATATGAGACAAGTATAGCTGTGTAGGAGACGAAAAAAGAGAAATATATGACAAAATTAAATGTTAATAGCAAAATTCCAAAAAACATAACTAACCAAGTTACTTCTTAATATCTTTAATATATATAAACGAAAATATAAAAATTATACGTGTCGCGATTTGATCATTTCCTCTTTTTTTAAAGTCACCAAATTTGTTTAAATTTTAAATGG
Organism: Bidens hawaiensis; assembly: GCF_021521415.1. NCBI lineage: Eukaryota > Viridiplantae > Streptophyta > Magnoliopsida > Asterales > Asteraceae > Bidens > Bidens hawaiensis. The sequence goes on from NW_027506782.1 coordinate 9,114, forward strand.
AGGCTTGTCATGCATTTGACCCGAATTCACGGGTATGGGTCTTATCAAACCTAGATATTTCTTAAACGGGTTATAACATCTCATTAAATTAAAAACTAATTTATCAAATATTTGATATAAAAATCTTATAAAGTATGGATATACTAAAAATTAATATATGATTTATTTAAAAAAAGATATATATATATCTATAATATATATAAACGAAAACCAAAAAATCTTAGGTTTCGCGATGTGGTCGCTCCCCCTTTTTTTGGAGTCACCAGATTTGCTTGATTTTTAAATGAAGGCTTCTCATGCATTTGACCCGAATTCATTGGTATGGGTCTTACCAAACCCAGATATTACTTAAACGGTTATAACATCTCATTAAATTAAAAATTATTCTCACCAAATTATTGATGTAAAAATCCTATAAAATAGGATATACTAAAAATTAATATCTTATTTATTTTAAAAAAGATATATATATATATATATATATATATTATTTAAATTAAAAAACCAATTTGATAGTTAAAAAATAAACGGGTCTTGGGTCTCATCAAACCATATGTATATTATTAACTTTCATAAATATTATTTATAATTAAAAAACCAATTTTATAGTAAAAGATGATTTCGAAATGTATCGAAGCTCCGAGTAGTAAAAAAAATAGAGATCCTGTATTTCCAGGGTTGAATTTCATATTCAAATAAACTCCGTAATCATAAAAAAGTGGGTTTTTTAATATATGGGCCTAGCAAAATAAAAATTGGGATAGGATCCCCCCCTTCCCCCGACGTGAAAGTTTCCTTTCATCCGGCTAAAGTAGGTCAAATAAAGAAAAAAATAAAAAACAAAGGAGTTCTAGCTTTCATATTCTAGAAAACTCCAAAAAGTCTTCCTTATTCTTTTTATTTAGGTTTTATGAATTTTTTATTCAATTATGACGGTTTGGGTCTCATTAAAACCATATAGTTTTTAAATCGGGTTATAACATCTCATTTATTTGTCAAACAATTTATCATCAAACCATAAACCATAAGTATATTATTAACTTTTATACAATAAAAAAATATAAAGGCAAAAAATAAATAAGTATTAGAACAAATAATATAAAACAACCCCCGTAATACGGGGGATAAAAACTAGTATATATATATAACTTTTGAACTGAGTTATAACATCTCATTTATTTGTGAATAATGAATCCCATACAATTTCTTTCCTCAAAGTTCATTGGGGTGGGGGGGGGGGGGGGGGTAATTGTTAGTTGTGAAGTTCTTAAAAATTTTAATTTATTTGGGAGTTATAAGCATGTTGGAATACATTATTAAAGTAATTAATTAACTACAAAAATATATAGATTTTTTTAATAGCGTTTGAAACTATCTTTAATATGTGAGTGAACAATCCTGAGATTAAGATGTTAACTTTATAAATTAAACTTGACGCTCTAAATCTGACATGCCTATGGGCATATATCATTAACGAGGAAACACACTATTTTAAATCTCAGCCATCATGTAAGGCCCTGAACCGGGGTGCCCTACTTTGGTGTTGGATTTTCTTATAAACACAATCATGTCATTAAATTCAACATAACAAAATCTCTCATTCTTCATATTTCAACTTCTTTATTTCCATATCATGTGTCCCTCCTCAAGCCAGCTGTTTCATTCTACTCACCCGTGTGCATACTAAAAGTCAGCTACACTAAATTAGTTCTAGTTAATCAGGCAACATAACTCACATCCGCATACTTATATACACATACCCGAAGACATATGTTACATATCTTTCATACATTTATTCTTTCATACATACATTCTTTCATACTACATGTATAACTATCTCTACAATCTCATATATTAGTAGGGTCAGGTCCCTTCTATCTTAGACATTAGTATGGTCTGGGTCATTCTATCTCAGATATTAATAGGGGTCTGGTGTCTTCTTTTCTATCTTAGATATTAGTAGGGCATGATCCCTTATTTTCTATCTCAGATATTAGTAGGGTCTAGTCTCTTCTTTCCATACAACTATACATACTTCTCTCTCTCTCTCTCTATATATATATATATATATATAGGGGATGGATTATGCGAGAAGTAAAATTATAGCGAGAAGTGCGAGAAGTAAATCTGGTTCATTGATGATGTGTAATCAACGGCTAAAACTAATGATGGCAATATTGTAATTACTAATGTACAAAAATACCAGGTTTTAAGTAAAAAGGCTACTTTTGTCTTTTGATTAGTCCTAATAAATTTAAACGTATGTAAATCATCAAATCCAATCCCCTTATTATGCCTTATTTTTCTCTTAAGATAGAACTATCAAAATCTTCATACGCAAATTCTGATTTTTGAAATCTTCGTTCACTTGGAAATTGTTTCTACACAAGGATACGTGAATCAAATTCTTTGCTTTTCATATTGTTTTCTTTCTAAACGACATTGGATTTTATATTAGGTTTTCGTCTTTGAAAGTTACGACATAAAGGTTAGTCAATTATTTTGATTGAAATTCTCTGAAAGATACCTACATTCATGTTTTGTTTTTCATAATTTTCATTCTAATAGTTTATACATTGGGGGGGGGGGGGGGGGATAGGGTTTTTTGTGTATCAGTTTGATTCTGTCTATTTCTTTTTTTTTAAAGAAGATTATGAGCAATATTCATTCCGTTATCCACACTATTTTGTTGTTCCCTACACTATAATAAGTGATGCCTACACAACGCTAGTTCCCCAAATAAGATTCATATACAAGTTGTATAAACTATATATTGGTGACTACACTGTTTATTATATTTGTGTATGATTTGTGTAGGTCTGCAAATACTCCTGTGCATTAGGGAATGTAAACTATGTATTATAGTGTTTTTATGTCATGTATAATGTAAATTGTGTTGCTCATATGTGTAGATAATAAAAATGTAAATGTAATGTAGTATGTTTAGTATATATTCTTCTGAGAAGTTTATTGATATAACAAATTTTTAGTAGTGTTTTCGGTGATAATATAACTATGTGTATGTGTTCATTCATATGTTTGATAAGTGTAGGTGGTATTATATTCTTAAAAGTGTGATCATTGTATGTAAACACTAGTCTATGTAACTAAAAACATATATGTGTATGTAAACAATATGTAATTCTAATTTAAACTATAGTATGTGTAGGGCATCAATAGTTTATGTAGGTAAAAATATAAAGCAAATCTAATGTAAACAATTTACATGCAAATTGTGTTGGTTGTATGTGTAGATAATAAAAATGTAAACGTAATGTAGCATGTTTAGTATAAATTATTCTAAGAAGTTTATTGATATAACAAATTTTAGTAGTGTTTAAGATATAACTATGTGTATGCGTACGTTCATACGTTTGATAAGTGCAGATGGTATTATATATATCGACAAAAGTGTGATCTTTGCATGAAAATACTAGTCTGTGTGAGTAAAAACAGACATGTGTAGGTAAACATTGTGAAATTCTAATTTATATTGTAGTCTGTGTATGGTAACAACAATCTATGTAGGTAAAAATATTAAGTAAATCTAATGTAGATAATGTGATGTAAACTGTGTCGGTCGTTTGTGTAGGTATAATAAAGTGTGAATGTAATGTTGCATGTTTAATTAGTATAAATTATTCTGAAAAGTTTATTGATATAACAAATTTTAGTAGTGTTTAGTTGATAAAACATAACTATGTGTATGCTTACGTCTATATGTTAAGTGTAGATTGTATTATATTCTCAAACCGTGATCTTTGTGTGGAAATACTAGTCTGTGTAAGTAAAAAATATGTGTAGGTAAACACTATGTAATTCTAATGTAAAGTGTAGTCTGTGTAGGGCAACAATGGTGTATGTAGGTAAAAATCTAAAGTAAATCAAATGTATTTAATGTAATGCAAACTATGTTGCTCGTATGTGTAGGTAATAAAAATGTAAATGTAATATACATGATTGAAATGGAAATTGTAATTGTAAGGTAACCACTAGTCTATGTAGGTAAAATGTTATCCTTCAATCTCAGGTGTGTGTAAACATGTTGTGTTGTTTAATATAAACTAAGTACCATAATCAAAAACACTTATGAACATTATGCATTACATAATAGTCTGGAATATTAGGTTTTACCATATAACATTTATATATTTTTGTTTTTTGCATTTTTTTGTGGTAGTTTAATAGATATTTAGAGGTTTTTTTTATCCTTTGTAGGATTGGTAGTTCTTAATGCGAATCATGGTTTATTTGTGTATGTGCTTACCAACTGTGTAGTTATTATTTTGAAACTGTGTAGACTGGGAGTTTTTAACAAGAGGTATGTTTTAGTTGTGTAAGTTGTTTACCATGTTATTATGTGTGTATTTTTTCTAAACTATATATAAGTTATATCAATTGTTAATGATTTTTTAGTTTTAGTTGTCCATTTAAATATTAGCATGTTACCGTGGTATTTCGATATATCTATAGGTTTATTTTTAGAAGTCGATCTTTATGTATTATATTATTTATTTGAGAAGTATGTTGTATGTTGAAGATACGAAGCTATGTAATAATTTGCACGTCAACAGTCTCAAATCTACTTTACATTGTGCATGCGGACTTTTTCATGAATTACCTAAGGGTCGTTGGACATTCGAGGGCAAATGCTATGGATACATAACACCAATTTGGTTGAAGTTAAAATTTGGCTACAATATGTAACTAATATGATGCGGGAATTTTTACTGCAAAGACAATGTTCGAGACCAAGATTCGGCTATCAGACGTAAACATGAAAATGAAAAGATCACAAATTATGTAGGTTTTTAGTTCAGAATGATAGTTTGGACGATCAAGGAATAATTATTTGTATGTGTATTAAAAAAAAGGATTTGTGTGTTAGTGTGTGTAAAATATTGTTTTTTTAGTATTGTGTAGTTCCTTCACTGTACTATGATATTGCAAATATGGGAATTAATTGAAAATTATAGAATATCTTATTTTTTTCTATACAAATCCAAAAACCTACGTACTTAGTATTGAAATACACGGTGATTTAATAATATTTATTAAAAATTCATGTAAGATATATGTATCATCTGATAAATAAAATAAAGTAACCATGGATTAATATACAAACAAAGTTGAAGTTATAATATTTTGTTTTGTAACTTACTAATAGTAATAAAGTTACCATAAAAAGAAAATTGTTTACTTGACTAACATGCCCTTATAATAAACAATTAAAAAATAAAAAGAAAAAATATGATTGGTTCTAATCACTTCTCACACTTCTCGCGCTAAAAATACTTCTGAAATGAATCTAATCTCCTATATATATATATATATATATATATATATATATATATATATATATATATATATATATATATGTATATATATAGACACACACACTTTTCTTATCATTCATAAAAAATTTAACGTATCATACGTTTACCATTTAAGGTAAGTGTATTAACTAATCAAATCGAGTACGCACACAACCCTGAAAACAAAACAAGGAAATGGGGCTAGAAGCTCACATGTTTCATGTTCCTCTCTGAGTTAACTGTAATACCCCTCCTTAACTGTGCACGACTAACTTTGTAATAATTATAAGTATCAATTAACTACCTATAACCATATCATACTTCTATGTTAGTGAAACCCCTAGCTAACGGAGGTCCGGGGGCAGTAGGGTTCTAGGGGCGGTAGCCCCTATCTTCATTAAAAAAATTATATTCATTAATAAGGCTACATTAAAAATTTATCATAAAAATGCATCTTCAAACGAATCGAGATTCATTCTAATCGAGTTTTCATTCTAATCGAATCGAGTTTTCATTCTAATCAAATTGAGTTTCAATCGATTTGATTCGTTTCAATTCGATTTGATTCGTTTTATCTCCAAACAAATAGAGTTTATCAGGAACTCGATTCGAATCTAATATTCATGTCTAACCATTCTAACCACTTTCTTACACCCCGTTATGCTCGATATACTGATAAAACGAGTTCTTGGCCATAACAACTTCCTTTTCTATAAAACCCTAACACGATCCAAACATCACTTTTTTGTCCTGTTTCATCCAAACAACTTGTTTATGTTAAAGTTTACGATTTTCCATAATAAGGCCCGGTTTGCCTTTAGTATCAAGCCCTAGGGCAAACCGACCTCAAAAACTTAACCTTTTACCTTAAACTACATTTCTTGGTTCGGTTTTTGCTTCAGCTCGAATTCAACATGTGAATCTGGGTGTTTCTCTAGTTGTTTGATAATGTTTTAATACGAACTCTAACCTTTTCTTTTAGCTGGATCTAAGTCTGAATATGATGAGAGTGTTTGTGTGTTTTGAGTGTGTACGAAGGCAAAGGTTGTGGAATGAGTGTTTTAGGGTGTTTAAATACCCCCAAGCCCAATGACCTAAAGTCTATTATCATCCCTTATTTCATCTTTTTTTTTGTCCAAGCACATACTCTATTATTATTGATAACTTGACTATGTAATAACACACCATTAAATAGCAAAAAAAAATTATTATTATTATTATTATTATTATTATTATTGTTATTATTATTATCAAAAGTATGATGTTGCGCAACACCGCATATCGTGAAACTAGAACAACTACATAAAATATTTACTTTGTTTTTTACCCAAAAGGCCTACTTCTTCGTTAACATGGCACAAAAATTAGAATAAATAATCAAATGAATAAAAATAACTTAAGAAATTTTAAAAGTACTTTCGAAAAAGTGAAGTTTAATTTATATAATAAGTTTTTATATTTTTCAAGTGTTTTTTGTCAAGTGTCAGCCGGCGGTATGGTTTAATGGAGGACTGCCCAAGTCAAACTCTTAATCCAGCGTGGTCTTAGTTAAGATATCATAGTCTGGGCTAGAGTGAGGCAACGGGACTCTGCATTTAAAGAATGCGGTGGCCTAAACACACACAAAAAAAAATCGCTTTTCTAAAAAAATCTAAAGTTAAGTTTTTTAAACACAAGCGTCTACCTGTTAATATTTATTTTCTTTAATTAAAATTTTAAGCTTTAATAGTTTTATGTTTTTAATTAAAAAGTTATATATTTTTAAAAGTTAAGTTTTTAAAACATACTCTTTTAATTTGAGTGTTTTTAAGGTAAACAAAAATAGTCATTAGAGAGATTCAGATTTAAGTTTAATGATTGTAAGTTATATACATAAAAAAATTATAAGTTTAAACACATTTAAGTTTCTATTCTACGTATTAAAAAAAATTATAATATATTTTGAAACGTTTTGCCATTAATTTGTAAGTTAAAAAAAATAAAAAAATATAAGTTAAGTTTTCATTTTAATAAATTAGTTTGTTTAGGAGCAATAGTAGTGAACTCTTCATCAGGATCGAAACCTAACTAATATGGGTTTTCCCATATACCACATTGGTGCGTTTTCTTTTTGATAAAGTTTTTGACCAAGTCAGTACTGGTGAAGCGTCAAAATCAGTACCTGAGAAAGTGATGCACGGCATCGTTCGCAAGCGTGTTGTTCTTTCCTTGTGACTTCCACAGTGTGTGTCTCATGAGTATCATCAGCTGGTCTTACATGTGACATATCTATGATCTATGACTATGAGTATCATCATCAGTCTTTCATGTGGAACCTGCATGTTCCACCCTATCCCGCCTCATGTTTCAACATGGTTAATTTTGCTATAAATAGATTTTGTGGCAAATCGTGAATAACCACGAATGGGGTACTTCGACTTCTTTCCTCAAAGGTGATTCAAACCTCCCTCTAAGCAATAAGTTCATTTTATTTATTATTTATTTATTTTTTATTTTAGTGATGAATTAAGCTTACAATTTATTTCTTACAGTGCTCAAACAAGTCATGTTCCTGATGATACAGAAAAATCAATAAGGTATGCAAATGCTACAACATCTTTGTTTTATCAAATGTTTAAAATGGCCATGATATTAATAACATGATGAAAGTTTACTTTTTCTTTTATTCATTTTGTATGTTTATAACATATATACAGTCAAGAGGTGGTTATTATTTCTGATGATGACTCTGAGGACTCTAAAAGCCCAAAAGATGAAGGGTGACGGCAAACAAAAGCGGCGAAGCACACCGCGCCTCCGCTGGACTTTATTGGAGGGACTGTCAGCTAGTTGAGGCGGTTGCTAGTTGCACGGAGAAACTTGTATGGAGAACAATAGCAGCAGAATTCCCAAACAGAAGCGGTAAACGTTCATTCATTGTATATAAGGCATTTTCTAATCAGTTAACAACTTAATAACTATTAATGTGTGTGCACAAATATATAGGCAACAGTTGCAGATTAAGGCGGCTTAAGTTGTGAAGCCTGATCAAGATGCATCAATCGACAACCGATGGTTGGAAATTGCTACGTTGGTGGGCGATCATGCGATAAGTGAATGGCGAGTTAAGATAGCTCAAAACTTACCTGACTATTATGCGCTTATATCGGCTAATCACCCTCTTAATAAATCATGTGTGGAGAATGCGGGGGCCGATGATCACTGATCCTTCTGTTGGTAACTCAATCATGAAACCCTAGGGTTTCACTTTCTCCTTGTTTCATATTATAAAGGGTCAGCTATGCACGCACCATATGATGTCTAGTCCACGTCCTTTCAAACTGCCTCTCGGATAAAGGCAGTTTGACTAATAGTTTTCAAAGTTTGACCATCTATGGTTAGGACGGCCGTTCTAACTACTGATATTTTTTAAATTTTAACTTTTTTGGTCAAACGACAATATTCTGAGTGTTTTGTGGACGACCATTGGTGTGGAAGTCACAATGGGATGGTGTGTAGATATAGCATGACCCTATTATAATATTACAATCGTCATTTTCGTCATCATAATTAGTTTTAAGTATATATGCTAGGACATTTTCGGATTTGCAGGGTGGTGATAATGGTGTTGGAGATACATCTATGTGGGGTCCTGCTCTTGATCTGAGCCTTAGCTTGGCAATTACCGGCTACAACCAGAACTAAATGACCGTTGCTGCCTCCTCCACTAGCTACTGAAATTGTTCGAC
>NW_027506783.1:0-30395 GCF_021521415.1 Bidens hawaiensis
GTTGGGTCGGCCTTGTTTATTAACATTTGTAGTTCATGTAACCTACCTTTATTATCTTGTATTATCTCTTATACTTGTTGTATAATCATAGGGCTCGGTTTCAGTTCGGTTCCAGTTTTACAAGACAAGTTTTTGTTTCGTATGTTGTCATCTAGCATCAGGAGGGAGAGAAGGAGACGAGAGACTTAGAAACGCCAATGCCGCTGAGATTTTATTGCGAACATGTTTTCCGACCACCATGGGACCGTCACTCGACCTGCCCAAAAGGATTTTAGACCATGAGTACGTTTTGAATTAAGTAGCTACTAACATTTCAAATTATCGTATATATGTTTGTTTTTGTTATAAATAATTGATCACCAATAACAATAACAAAAATAACTTTTTCTTTGACGTTTAATGGACAATGATGGTTTGTTTTTACAAAAAAAAATATATATAAAAAAACAAAACAAAATAAAATACAACGTTTTGCAACGCTAATAATTAAGCTGTCTTTGGTTATATATTCTTTCATTTATTTTACTATTGCCCAATCATATTAATTTGCTACTATACTTTAAACCAAGTTGTGGGATTAATTTAATCAAAATGATTTTCCATTAATAAACTAAAAAATATGAATAACATAAATTAAAAATATCTTACTCATTTCTTTATGATTATTCATTGAAGAAATTACAAAAGAAGAAACAAAAGTATCTTACTCATAGATATATATGTGATATAAAGACATAAAATGTATTAATATAATTTGCTTATTTAACTTTCAATTTGTTGTTATTTTATACAAAATACGTAAATTTAATTTAAAAAAAATATTTATTTGGTTAACATCTTTTTATGATTGTTTAATTTATAAATAGATAAATTGATATTAAATCATAACTGGAAAGCTTAATAGTTTTAAAACAAACTCAAGGTAAAAAATTTTATGACTTTTTTTAATGAGTATAATTGATGCAACTAAAAATTTGAAAATTATACTATTAGGCAAAAACAAAGAATGTTTAAATTATAATATTTTTAAACAAAGAGTGTTTAAAAATTAATAATTACACATGGATTATGCCTCTTTAATCCACAAGCACGTGCCTTTTTATTATTTCCTTTTTGTTTGTTTGTTTAATTCTAACATTTATATTATTTTTAGTTTAAAAATACAACCCGTTGTAACATAACTTTTATACCACGGATGATATTGTTTTTTAAATTTGTTTACTTTTTTTTAGGAACGACCAACTAAGTCAGGTAGTTTGTTAAACACTTAATTTTAAATCTCAACTTCAAATATATATATCAAACTAGCTCGATCTCACTAAAAACATGTCTTTAATATGTATAGAAAATAATACTTACAAAAATGGACTTGAATCTTTACTTTTCGTGAAAAACATGAAATGTTTTATATTATTGATTAGTTGTTGACAAAAAGGCAAAAAGCCAATGTTGTGGTCAATTATTAAATTATTTAATATTAATACCCACACCAAGTAGTGATTAGTGGATTTTCTTCCTTTGTTGGTGTCTTTTCTTTTGCTTAGGCTGTGTCGTGGTGCGTGCGATAAGTGGAAAAGTAGTAAGAGCTGGTTATCGTGTTACATTAATTTCATATAAGTAAATTTCATATAAGTAAAGAGTCAGTCATTTGCTACTCATTTTTTTGCGTTATAAGATAGCTAATATTAATATTGATTTTAAAATATTTTATTTTTATTTAATTGGTTTCATGATCAAATGGTGCAAATTCATTAAAAAAAGTGATAACACCATTATCGGCCGACTTCTACCCTCCATGATGCCAGTTCAAAAATGGCCGGGGCAGTGTGGATGGCAACATTATGCTTATATGACATGGATGACATCTCTATAACACATAGCCTTATAAAATGTATGTAACTAGTTAGTATATCATGCTTAAGAAAGAACCAATATTTAAAAAGATATAATGTAGTATTAAATAATTTGTTATTGTTTTCGAATTCAAAAGTGTTCAAATTTCTGTATTTGCCTTACACTTTCTCTCTTCTAGAAATTTATTATATAATATTTTTGTTAATCTCATGAAACTTGTGATTTTATTTTTACAAGCATATCATGTACGGTATCATTTTTTTGACGTTATAAGAGAATTCATATTTTATCACTCTTTATTCTCATTCTTATAATTTAACTACAAAGTCATAATCTCTTAAATTTATCTATATTTTTAAAAACTTTTCACATCCTATATGGTATAATATATGGAACGCGTAGGGAATTGATAAATCACCAATTTTATGGATAAGTTTTATGCATACTTTCCTTATATCTTTATTTTGTTGTACTAATGTCAAGTACTTCTTCTATTTATATAGTCGTATTATCTTGCTGGGAGACTTAAATTACCGGATTTCCTTATCAGAGAGGGAGACAAGATTACTGGTAAATACAAAAGATTGGAATGCGCTACTTGGGAATGACCAGGTTACTAATTTAAAATAAAGTATATTGCTATTTTCGTTTATGAGTTTTCATTACTTATATGTGCAACTTTAGTCTAAAAACATTCTTTTACATATGGACCCATATAAAATTACTTATTTAGCTATTTCTTAACTAGTTTTTTTTTACTACTTTCGAGTTTTGATAATTTGTTTAAGGTTTCATTCTAATCATTTACTTTTTTTTTATATAAAACTAATAACTAATATGTTGCGCTTTTAACAACGAAAGCTTCGAATGGAACTCATGGATGGTAAATCATTGGAAGCTTGGCATGAAGGAACAATCAATTTTGCTCCTACTTACAAGTACCAACTAAATTGTGATGAATACTATGGATGTAGCCATATTGGCACCAAAGGCAAAAAGAAACGTGCTCCTGCATGGTAGTATTTCTCCTTAAGTTTATCCATCAATAATTTCTTTATTTTCACTAATTCATGCAAAAAAAAGTATATTTACATTGTGAAAGAAACTTCAAGAAATCATTATGTGTATATAGGTGTGATAGGATTATTTGGACGGGCGATGGATTGAAGCAACTAATGTACACAAGATGTGAAACACGATTGTCTGATCATAGACCCGTGAAAGCTATGTTCTCTGCTGAAGTTAAAGTTTCACGAATGAGGGGCCAAAGCCTTTGCTTATCACATAGGTTTGGACGACGACCAAGTACCAATATCGATTTCCATTCTGATGATGTATACAAGAGTCATTCTGACCGCTTAAGCTTCAATATTAAAAGTAAAATGACGCCTTGAAAGTGATCATTGCGATTATGTGGAGATAAATACTAGTGAAACATATATAAGGATGCAAAGTTCATAGTTCTAAGCCCAAAAATGTCCACATCATTTTTGTTTTTGTTTTGAGTGGGTGTATGTAATGTAAGTAGAAAAGTATATGAGACAATAGTACATGTTTGTGTAATATAGAACTTTGAGATTTGTTGTTGTTTTTCCCCCAACTTTGATTCCAATATGATTGTACTTGGCCAGTTGGCCTGATTCCAAAGGTTTGAATATAGGAAGTTGTATTATTGGAACATAGATTCCAATAGTGATAGGATATTCGAAATCATAGCTTCAGGTGATTGCTTTTAGGCCTAATAGATGGAGCAAACCACCTATGGTGAAGATGGTGAAAGGGAATAATGATGTTATATTTTGTATTTTCAAATATATGTGTAAAAGTAAAAAACTACCCTCATGTGCCAACCAGATTTCACGAGAAATATTAACTGGATTAGAGCAAACGAACAAAACGCGTAACACTTTGGAACATTAAGTATCTCACCAATTTTAAAGGCAATGCGTTGAAATTTGATACATACATAAATGACAAAATTTGTAATTTACTCTAAATACAAAATAAACAATTTATTAAGAAAAGGGATAATTAAAACTATTTTGAATTAATCCCTCCACTATTACTCCTTGTATGTTTAGTAACTTTCTTAGTAGTTGTAATTGTCAAGGTGAATATCAAGGTTAAGACTTAAGATCAAGGTCAACCCCCCTTGATTGCTCTCTTCGATTATTATTCATCATGCATTATTATGTACTCCATGTTTGTGAATAAGTCACTAAACAATATAACATATATCATTTTACACCATAATATTCTTACAGCTTAAACAGGTGACAGGTCCGCATGAGAACACGTCCAACACGCCTAAATACATGTATGGGTAGTTGAATCGAAACTAGTTATACTAAACTCAAACTCATTAATTTTTTGTTAGATTCGTGTTAATGCAAAAATTTGTTTGAAATCAACCAATTTATAATATTATTTTATTTTAGTGTTTTATGTCTTTAGTGGTAGTTATGAATTCGTATGTGAAAATGTCTAAGTTTGATCCCTGTTCATGTGCACGCTCTGAAATATGGGCAACACTATTGCTAGGGGATTCGTACATGGATAGGTAGGTTGTACACGGATAGTAAGCCTTTCCGTATCACCCGGGAACTAGTTGCACACTTGCACAATTCAATGAAAAACAAATATTCCATTTCGGGTAAGTGGTCAACTTTTCTTATTCTTGTTCCGTACAAACCATCTTATTGGCTGCCCATGCCTTTTACATTTCCAAGTCTTTTTTTCTTGGTCTTGTAATCTTGCTTACTTTGTGTGTTTTTGTGTCCAATGTGTGTTTCTTGAAAAGAAAATGGCACCAAGAGGAATACTACACCAAAAACCGTGCGTAGTGGGACGCTTTCCTCACCCAAATACGAATGACTTTGAATGTCGAGGGCGCTTCCTACAAAGCGCTGGAATGGAATAAGGTGGAAGCTGCTCGGTGGTTGCTTTTTTTGGTTTTTTTAATAATACAATAATAATAATTAGATAATGATTTAAAGGGACTCCATCTACTATACCGCTTTGTTGTAAAACACATCACGTAACGTCACATGACGTAAAACGGTCTCATAGATGGACTTTATCTACTATACATGGTCTAAATATCAATTAGATACTTTACTTTGTACACGTGTTTTAGTTTTTTTACTATAATTATTTCCATGTTATTTCCTATACGGTGATCATTAATGTATTGCGTTTTTATTTTATTTTCATTTTGTTTTCTATTGTTTAGTTTCATTTTACAAACTATTTGTTTCTGTCATATACTTTACTAAAGTTTTGGACTTGAAAGTCTCCTTGTAAACAGTCTATCATTGGTATGTTTGTTGTTGTGTTAAGAGCATCGACAACGCAAAAACTCCACAAACCGTCACATCAAAGCCACATCAAATTCCAAACATTTCTCAAAACCTCTCGTTTTCTTACATAACACCAAATCTTCACAAACCTCATTAAATATATTATAATTGTATACATATAATATAATGCACATATATATGTGTGTGTGTGTCTGTGTGTATGTGAGAGAGGGGACCCACCACCCTGTACGTCTTCAGGTTCGTAGACACAACAGGAGCACCAAGGACCTCCCACCACAACGCTGCAACCACAATCCCTCATGTCCGTTCGTGCTCCATGTTAACCACACCGACAATACTCACGCTGTGTTTTGGGTGCTCTAAGTATTATCTCATCGGTTCATATGGTGTGGGCCATAAGTTCTTTATTTTTCCTTTAAAACCGGTCTTGAGTTTTATCATGATTTAAGCATGTGTATTTCTTTATTACTTTTTATTAATATATTGTTACAAACCATTAAAATGATACCAAAACAATTTGATTTATTTATAAAATAGTGTTTTTATTTAATTATTGGTTATTACAAAATATGTAAACTCGTATATACCAACAAAGCTTACCCATGATATCTTAAATTATATACTTTATTAACATATCAAACACATGTACAATTGTATCATCTCATTGATCCATGTATATGGATTATTTGTTTTTAACTTTTCATATTAAACCGATCTTGAGTTCTATACCAACGTGTATCTTTCTTTTTTTTTGCCTTCTCTCAATATATGGTGCTCCATCAATTAATATGATAAAAATTGATTTCTCTGTAAATTATTGCTTTTATTTAAGTATTAGTTATTTTAAATATCCGTCGGTCAATGTTTTTTTTTACAAAATATAAAACAAGAGCCTCAGCTAGAAACTATATATAAGTTTCATATATATAACATTTAATACAACTAAGATGTTGTTTGTTTTTGCAGACAGTTTGATTTCATCTGTTTTCATGTCTTCAACTGAATATGTGGCCTGAAGCTTTGCAAACTGAAAATATAAGACTGTTTGTTTTTGTAAGTTGATATTGTGTGCATAAACTGAAAATATCTAACATCTACTTATACACCAATATTGTGTATGTATCAAGAAGCAAAATTAGGTCTAACAAGCTAAATTAGGTCTAACAAGAAACAAAAAAGAAGCTACATCAAGAAGCAAAAAAGAAGTACCTAGTCGGAGGAGAAGAGGGAGGTCGTCGGACGGTGAGGAGGACCTAAGAACTGGCCGGAAAACTGGTCGGACGAGTTTGGTTTGGCCACTAGGGAGAGAAGTAGAGGACAACGACGACAAAGGGGTTGCGGGAGTAGAGGAAGACGACTTTAGAATATACGGTCTGGATCAAATACAAACGACTTAAGAATATAATAATTATTATTACACTACAAATTTTGAACTAAAGTAATTATTATTACACTACTTGATATTTTATAACATTACTTTAGTTCAGAATTGTAATAACTCTAGTTATTTATATGTTTAACATGTTTATTTAATTTGTATCGAATCCCACTTAAAAACGGCCAATTTTTCTTTTGATAATCCATTAATTACCACGTCCATTGAAATAACGGTATTTAATGCGTATTATTTTGAGTTTTTTCCTTTTAAATTAATTGTAAAACAGATCTTCTATATTTGAATTCTAACGGTCCGCATTTTGAATTCTCTTTTACACCGCGTCTACATTTTCATTTAAATTTAGCAAAAATCAGCTCGCCACAAAGCACAATTGATAAACTTGCTTAACAAGAGGAACTCGCAGCTAAGCGCATGTTAACCTCCCTTTCTATTTTATATCTACATAACAAAACCAAATGACCAAATACATGATTAAAAATAGAGATGCACAAACCGGTTTCTAACCTTATACTGATTTGGTGTGGTCCACAAAAGTCAAAACCAGTTTATGATCAATTTCGGTTCGGGTTGAAACCGGTTTCTTGACTGGATTTTGCCAGTTTTAGTTAACCAGTTTGAAACCGGTTTCGATAGAAAAAATTACGAATCGGTTTCTGTATAATCAGTTTTAAGCACGCTCAGCTTCAATTAGATTTTCGAATCAATTCAATTAACCGGTTTTTCCCCAACCTCATCAAATCCATCAAAAAACTTTCATGAAAGAAGAAACAAAAAAAAAATTGGTTTCATTGTAACTTAGAATACACACTTGTTTTTAACTTTATATGTCAACTTTCAAAAGAAAAGTCCAGTTAATTAAAAGCTCCAATTAAATAAAAACTTTCCATTTTGAGTAAGTGGTCCCACTCATACAATAATATTAATAATATTATTCTTCCGTACACACCATCTTATTGGCCACCCCATATTATTTCACATTCCCAATTCTCTCTGTTTCTTGGTATTCTTTAACTATGTGTGTTCATGTGTGTTTTCTTGTCAATTGTGTGTGTTGACTCATACCCATATGTCAAAATTATTATTTTTTTTCATTTTTAAGCTATTAATTCACAGAAATTAAGTTTTTTGAAACAAAATGGCACCCAGAGGAAGAGGAAGACCACCAAAGGTATCATTTTTATTCAAGATTTTTCTAGGGTTTTTGTGGGTTTTTATGGGTTTTTAATTTTTGATTATTTGATTGATGTTGCAGGTTTGTAAGTCTAGGATGCATGCAGCCATTGATGCTATGAAGCCATTTGGGTTCACTAAAGAAGTGGTTACCGCTAAAATGCGCCAGCTTCTTAAGGTATGATTTTGCTCTGTTTTTTGGGTTTAATCTTTTTTATTTTTCTTTAATTTTTGTTATGTTTTTTGGGTTTGATCTTGAGGTTTTAATCTTTTTTATTTTTCTTGAATTTTTGTTATGTTTTTTGGGTTTAATCCTGAGTTTTTAAAGATTTAATCTTTTTTCTTTGAATTTTTGTTATGTTTTTTGAGTTTAATCTTGAAGTTTTAATTTTTTAATATATTTTTTTTTTTGAATTTTTGTTATGTTTTTTTGGGGTTTTTGAAGATTTTTGTGTGTTTTTAAGCTGTCTTGATTCTGATTTTAGGTTTATATGATTGATCCCCTGTTTAGTTTGTTTCTATTTCCATCAAGTTTTTGAATGTTGTTTTTGATAACACCAAAAGGACTGCTTGACATTATGTAAGCAAAACGGGTAGGTCGGTTTGGGTCAAAACGGGTTCAGGTCAGACTAGGTTGGGGTTAAAACGGGCGGGATGATAAAAAAACTTTTTGGATAGAAATACCACTAGAATCGGATAAGCCAGAAGACAACCCATTGCCATTTGAGGTTTTAAAAAGGATAGGTAGCTTTGTTTAATTTGGTTGTGTATAAACGAAAAGAAATTGATTATATTTGCATATTGGGAGGGTGAAAAATTATTATTTTTATTTAATGGCCAACGGTCAAATGACCGTTTACTCGAAGAAGATGACGTGGCTTTTTGTCAAATTCAAATCAACTCGTTTATAGACTAATGGGTCATAATTACCGCATATACTGTATTTATTGTACTCGCACGCTTTGTTTTTAATTTTAGTCGGTTTAACCCATTTATCTAAACGTGTTAAATGGACTGAAGGTAGTAATTAAGTTACAAACATATTAAACAAGTTTGTGGGTCAACTTGCTAACTAAATAGGTTGGCGGGCTGAACTATTTATTTAACTGAACATGTGAAGCAGGTCTAGACGAACACGGCCATTTGATTAAACATGCCTACCCAATGACAACACATTTATTAAAGTCGTTAGACATGACAACATAAAACCTTACTTTTCGTGCCGTGTTCGTGTAATATCCTAATATTACCTGATCTTATTAGTTAACACGGAATTACTGGTCTCTAATGAATTTTTTTGGATATATTATTATTATGTATCATGTGTTAACATAATTCTATTTTGATTTAGGAATATGAAGGGGAGTACATGTTTATTGAAGCAGATGGTTATAGTGTGCTTTTGCAATCTCTTCTTCCAGAAGAAGACACCACACAAAACAACCAACAAATTCAAATTCAACAAGAAGAAGTTGATATTGGGGAAACATCAAATTTGGTAATGAATTTATTTTTCAATAATATATGATGTTGTTACTATTGTTGTTTTTATGGCCGTTTGTCATTTAAATGGGCCGGTTACCAGTCAGACCGGTGAACCAACTGGACTGGATGGTGGGACCACATTTCGATATTATTTATGACGACATAATGGTTTTTAAATCCGATTCGACTAGTAAAACCAGAAGGCATCCGATTCGATGTCAGGTCATATTTTGAAAATTTTATTTGGGATTAAATATTCTACTTTTTTCATGTAAAAGGTCATCGAGGAAGACAAAGAGGTGAACAATGAACATGCAATTGTGCTAACGGACGAGTTTATTCCCATCGAACAACAACACCAACAAATCCAAAACGAAGTTGCCACCGAGGACACATCAAATTTGGTAATGAATTTAGTTTTTTATACGTTTATGGTTTTAGCACATATTTCATGAACGGATTATACTGGCCCGTATGGCCATAAACTAGACACATAACGGTTCGGATTAAGCCTATTTAACCGTTTCTCATTTGAACATGCCAGTTCTGTTCAGATCACATTTTATAAGTCCTATATTTATTTAAGATGCAAATTCACATCATAACATAAAGTATTTTCATATTTTGTTTCGTATTTAGATACATACAAAGTTTTTAATTTTTATAGTATTTATTGTGTTATATGGTTCTTATATCCAGCCCGATCAGTGAACTGATAAGACGACCAGTTTGTTGTCCAGTCTGTTTCCGAAAACATTCGCTTTTAGCATAGTTCAATTTTGCTCATAGTGTCCCAAAATAAATAGTAGGAAAATAAATTAGAATTATATTAATTTGGTAAGACATGTGATATTCAGACACCAGGATGTTATATCCAGACACTGTCTGCCATCTATACGACTCGTATAGGCCTGACACAAGGATGTATATGCCCTAACATATTAATAGTTATACTCTTTTCATGTACAAGGTCATCAATGAAAACAAACAAGTGAAAGATGATCAAGCTATTATACTCAAAGATGACTTCATTGACATTCCAATATGCTCTTCCATTACTCAAGATGTTCTTCCACCACTACCACCACTTTCACCACCGCCACCACCTCCACCACCTTCATCGCCACCTCCACCAACACCACTACCACCACCTACATCACCACCTCCACTGCTACTACCACCACCACCACCACTGCCACCGCATATCTTGCATGCCACCCTTCCACCACCCAAAAATGTTAATCCCCAAAGGCGAAAACCATGTCATGGTTGGATCGATGAAGACGACGTTGAAAAGCCGATCTTTATGATATTAAAACCACATCCAGAGTCGACGAGTGAGAAAAAGTATCGATCGAGACAAAGAACAAGGTGGGATTTGAGGCCTGAAGATATGCAGTTTTAGTTTCTCACAGTAGTGAAATATTGTTAAACCAATTAAGCAGTTTTTTATTTAGATGCCAAATTCAAATTTTATGGATGACTAGACAAGAATTTGGTTTTATAATATCAAATGTGAAGATATGATATATCCATTTTTTTTATCTTCTTGATATATAGTCCTGCTAAAGTGTCTGTTTTATTAGTTTCTTTCTTAATAACCAGTGAGTATCAATCAAGGGCGAACCTTGTATTGTTGCCCAGGTGGCTCCAACCACCTTCGTTTTTTTCTCAGTAGTGTAAATTTATGCGTTTTCATCTGAATTTTTTTTATATGTAGTGTAAATTTACTGTTATCATCCGAAAATTTTAAGTCTAGCCACCCTGGTTAAAAATGTGTGTGTGAAAATGTGTGTGTAAATGTTGGAAAAATGTCACTTCTGCCTTTGCACTTGAGGGCCAATCTCCGTTCGGCCCGAGGCCGTCGCTCAACGGATAAAAGTTACTCTAGGGATAACAGGCTGATCTTCCCCAAGAGCTCACATCGACGGGAAGGTTTGGCACCTCGATGTCGGCTCTTCGCCACCTGGGGTGTGTGAAATGATTTTTTATTAACTTTATACTTAAAAATGTATCTATATATTTATTTGGGGTGTGTGAAATGATTTTTTATTAACTTTATACTTAAAAATGTATCTATATATTTATTAGTTATATGGACAACTATATTTGGGTTTGCATTCTCTTATGTGAGAGCTTGACAACAAACCAAACTAGCTCAAAACGGATGTAGATGAATGAGATAACGATGTTCAAAGTCGTGTTGTTGGGACAATAAAAGAAATGACTTTAGGTTTCTACTGTTGTCCTAGTTAGTTGTTTTCTTTGGAAGGAGAGGCACAAGTTTGACCGCAAGCTTTAATAGTTTTTAGTTTCTCTATGGGTGTTACGATTCTTAAAACAGTTCACATAATTGACGTGGAGGGCCCCACAGGTATATTTAAAATGCTTTTTAGTAGCGGCTGATTAGACATGTTTATAGGAATAACGTGGTACCTTAAACTCTAAGAAGGTGTGGCACAAGTTGCACCACGAATTATGAACAGTTTTTAGTGTGTCTAAGGTTGTGAAGGAGTGACACAAGGTGCACCATAAATTACGAACAATTTTTAGTTTGTCTAAGGTTGTGTCGTCTCTTAAAGCATCGCACGTAGTTAAGTGGAAGCGTTGATATTATAATAAAACATTTTTAATGAAAAGCTGACTAGACATGTTTATAGGAAGCAATTCATCCGGTGACTTCACGGTCGTCAAAGAAGCCCCAAATACCCAACCAAAGGGCCTCTGCAGTACCAATCAAAAATATGGTTGTCGCTACTGGTTCACGCAAGAAATAGGTCAATTCCGCAGCTTTTTGTTCCATTTCCCGTGGAGTAAAACCCAATTCCTACAATGAAATATGAGCGCAATTGAATTTCCTGGGAACGGGATGTTGTGTGTAGTGTGTGCACCTGCACAAGGCCCATTAAATATAGGGGCCCATAAGTTTTTTTTAACTTCATATGTATATTTTAATAGGCACAGTTTAAAGCCCATTGCTCATACAAAAGCCCACTACAAAAAAAATCCTGCTGCTCTAAACCCAAATAAATTCCTTTTATAATTGTCCTTTGAAAGACTAAAAGTTGGAATTATTTAATTAGGTATTTAGGATTTATCTGTTTATAAAAGTATTTAAAATTTTGGATTAACTTCTTTACTATTTTATGTATATATATAAAAAAAATTTATATACTCGCACAAGGTGAATGAGAGCTGACGCATTCTCAAGAATGACCCTGAATGTTCGCATTGTGAATGAGCCAACGCATTCTCAAAAACGGTATGAATGTTCGCATTGTGAATGAGCCAACGCATTCTCAAAAACGGCCCTGGATGTTCTTATTTTGAATGGCCTAGGTGAGCCTTCGGTTGAAAGCTTCGTGTTTAAGATTGTGTTTGAAAAATGCTTATTTACTTATTTTCTTTTTCAAAAAGCCATTTTGAAAAGCAAGAATTTGGGCTTTTGGAAAACTGTTTTTTAACAATTTCAAAAAACTAAAATAAGAAAGATTTTTGTGATTGCCAAATACATTTTATTTATTGACTTTTTAAAAATACAATAAGCATTTTTCAAACTCAATCCCAAATTTAAACTATGTATACATTTTCCAAACGCAATCCTAAATTTAAACTATGTATATATAACGATTCAACGCTAATATCAAGCAACAAATATTATATCGAAACGATTATAAGCTAAACAAGCATGGTCACTTAGGATTCTAACTTCGTTTATACAACTACTATAACACAAATCAAACACGCACTTGTTGCATCAAAACAACTTAAAGCCGACCTTTGTTTTACAGTATCATACTGTATTCGCTATACGAGTGGAAATTGGATTCCTGGACTTCATAGCCTCCATTTGACGAATGGCACGCGCGGGATTTAAGCTTTTGGGACACGTGGCCGTACAATTCTTGATTGTTCTACATCGGTACAAACGTCTGTCGTTCTCGGTAAGTGCCCGCAACCTCTCCTCCGTGTAATCATCCCGGCTGTCAACCATCCGTGTAGAAAATCAAGCAACAAATGAGACCAATAAAATACGAAAAATTACCAAAATAGACATCTTCGACACAAATCTCTTTAAAAATAAAAAATGATACAAAATAATATAGAATTTCAACATATACCAAAATAGACATCTTACGAGGTTATTACCTGTCTGAGATCCAGCGATGCGCGTGCAGCAACGCTGCTGGCCCATCAAACTCCTCCGGGTTCCACCAGTAAGACGGACAAGAAGTACTACAGCACGCACACAATATGCACTCATATAAACCATCAAGTTTCTTTCTTTCTGAAGGTGATTGCAAGTATTCTTTGCCCTCGGGTGGAGGTTTTTTCGTCTTTAACCATGGCTCGATCGACCTACAAAAATCATTTTCAACCATTAATAACCACCTATAACATTTAGAGGGGTTAAACAAGTCATGCTCATGGGTTGGCGAGTCCAGCCTGACACAAACCCGAAAATTTGACATGAACCCGAACCCGAAAATCGTGTATGACACATGAGCCCGAACATTGTATTGAGTGTTCGTCTCGCAAGGTTTTTATTTATCATTTTTTTCATATATTTAATATATAACCTTAAGTTCACATGTTTTTTAAAAAAATATAAGTTTGTGTAGAACCTTACATCTATTATAACATTTTGTGTCAATTTCTTTATAGTTTCCAACCAATTTAAATTATTTATTAAATAAAATAAATCTAAGAGTAAAAACTAAAGTAATTGGCTTAAAAAAGTAAACCATCGAACCGACCTATATAACTAAACGGTTCATGTATTCGACAAACTGACCCACTCATTTGTACCAAACCCAAGAGTTTCGTGTTAGCTTCATATCGTGTTAACACAATAAAACAACTAAACCAAATTAAAGGATCAAATGATCTTACTTGTACTGTTGGTAAAAACTTGTGAGATCAACAACAAGATCTTTGATCACATACATATGTGGCAACGGAGTGATATATGTAGCCTTACTCGTGTCGGTATCAATCGGCTTTAAACATGCAACTGTGTTTGTCCCATCAATGTTCATAGCACAAGAACCACATATTCCTTCTCTACATGATCTCCTATAACTCAATGTTGAATCATCTTCTGCTTTTATTTTTTGAAGTGCATCCAAAACCTACAACAAATTATCACAAACTTAATAATACTCATGGACCTTCACCTCGTTTAATTTCACACCATCAAACGATTGTCAGCAAAACACTAAGCGCCGTTTGAAAAAAAAAAAGTAAAAGAAAAAAAAGTATCAAATTGGTCAAAAGAACCGTTTGTACAATATCTGGGAACAATACCCAGACGGCCGTTCTGATCATAGGGTGACCATAGGCAGTTCTAAGTATACCTAGATGGCCGTTTTGAAAAAAAGAAAACTTTAAAACTTTTTGTCAGAACGGCGTCAAGCCATATCCAGACGACCGTTCTGACCATGAACACAAAAACGTTGTACTATGAAATATTATGGTTAAACGGCCTTCCACCACTATCTGGACGGCCGTTTGAACTGTATTAGGAACAATACCTAGAAGGCCGTTCTGACCATTGGTGGTCTAACCATGAAAGCTTTTTAGTAATAAAACCTTTTAAATTTCTGTCAGAACGACAACGTGCAATATCTAGACGACTGTTCTGACCATAAAAAACAGTTTTTGACCATAAAAGCATCGTATTTTGAAATATTTTGGTCAAACGGCCATCGCACCATTATCTGGACGGTCGTTTGAACAGTATCTAGGCTAGAAGGTCGTTCTGACCATGGGTGGTCAAACTATGAAATTTTTTTAGAAAAAAAACTTTTAAATTTACTGTCTTTTAAATTTACTCTCATGGGCGACTATTCTGACCATAAAGACCGTTTTTTACCATAGAAACGAAATATTTTGATCAAACAGCCACTATCTAGATGGCCGTTTGAACAATATCAGGGTACAATACCTGGAAGACCGTTCTAACCATGGGTGGTCAAACTATGATACCCTCTCGTCTAAAATAACACGGACGACCATTTTGGACATTATTAAGGACATAAAAAACCTCAACTTTAGAAAAACTTTTTATGGTTATCCGACCTCTATCCGAAGACCCATTTAATATGACGTATAACTCGTTTC
Source organism: Bidens hawaiensis (assembly GCF_021521415.1). Lineage (NCBI taxonomy): Eukaryota > Viridiplantae > Streptophyta > Magnoliopsida > Asterales > Asteraceae > Bidens > Bidens hawaiensis. The sequence continues at coordinate 15,352 of NW_027506783.1, forward strand.
AATTTAAAAATTATGAATAATATGTACCATGGGTCCACAAGTGGTAAGATCAATAAAGTAAGATTTAAGCAAGGGTTTTTGAGATGGAACATCAGGGTTCCATCTATATATCTTAAACTCTTTCTTAAGAGCTTTAATATTATCTTTTAGGGTTTGGTGTGACTCAACAGCCGCTTGAGCATGGTCCTGAGCCACTGGATGCTGGTCCAGTATTCCGAACCGCTTGTGTTTTGGGTTCACCACCTTCTTGTACCCTTCAGATAACCACCTCCTCAACACCATTGTTTATAGTTAGTTGCATATACTTTTGAGTGTGGTTTTGAATATCATTGAATGGATATTATGGATGTGTAGATGATCATACGGTGCATGCAAAGCTGGTGGTGGTTGTGGGTTGACACGTGGAGGTTAATGGTGACACGTGTAGGGTTATTGTGTACACCTTTGACTTTACTAGGCGCAGCCTCGTGCTGAGGTGGCACCATTTGTCATTTTTTAAAATATTTTTTGTTCTCGTATGTATTTTTCAAACGATAAATTGCTACATACTTTTAAACTGTTTTGATAAGTGTATAGCAATTAGACATATAAATTATTAATATTTGAGTTTTAGTTGTGTGATAAAATTTTAACCGTTTATTTTTGATAGGCTAGCTATTCGAATTCAGGACCACCCTTGGAAGAAACCCTTTAAATAAGGTTTTGAATATTTTAAAACATTAAGATTTTTATTTTACTTTTTTATAAATAAGTTTTAATACTTTTAACAATATTTAAAAAAGTGTTTTAATAATTTGAAGTATATAAATAGTTTTAAACACAGTAAATGAATAACGTATTTCTAAAAGTCTAGTAGCCGCGCCCATGATAGTAAATGTGTTAGTGTTATCAAACAAAAACCGGGGTTCAAGCTTCATAAGAGGGAAACTATGACAAAAAAAAATAGTTAAAAGGTTCTGGCATAATTATATATATATATATTAATTTGGAAGTTGGGTCACACTCACATTTCACTACTGTTCTACCGCTAGCTATTTTTAAGCGTATGTTACAATCACGTAAAGCATCCCTGGCATGCCATCTATATCGGCACGATGTATACACGTTTTGTCATACGTGTACTCATTTGACCTCCACACGCCCTTTTTCCTGAGTGCTTGGTCCTTCGTCTTCTTCCATTCCTATCAGTCAATCTCTCCATCTCCAAGCAGCGATCGAGAGTGAGTCTGAAGGTTCAATCTCTCGATTGTTACCATCTAACCGGAGATTCGATACAAGATGTTTGCTAAACCTAATGAATCCGAAGGTTTCAATCCATATATGTCTCTCACTTTCCTCTAGAGATTGATGTTCAAATGTTTATTCCTTAAAAGTCTATTGAATCAACATAATCATAGATTTATAAGTGTACAAATTAAAATCATATAAAAAATAATAGTTGATCTGTAATTTGAAATGTTTTATTCATGTGTGTACGGTGAATATTAATTGGTATAAACCGAGAAAGCTACTACGAGATTGGCTAAGGAATCATATTATTTTATGCCTAGCTGCAACATAAAACAAAATCCTTTAAAATTTATAAACTTGAATTGTTTTCAGGAATCCTACTTCAGGTTAGAATAGTCAGTGGCTCAATTTCGTTTGCTTAAAGGTTTGCAATACATAGTTTCATTTGGCCACCAAAAGATTTCAGTTGTCATTGTTAGCATGGATGGAAGGTGAGTTATATATACGTGTGTATGTTGATTAATTCTTAGAAACGCCAAAATTATTATATCACATTATTAGTTACCGAATGATCTATTGCAAGAATGGATGCATTGGTAAACTTTCTCAAGCAAGAATCAAGATTTGGGTATCGTATAAGTGTTTCCAAAATTTCTAAATGAACAGCCTCAATGACATTAAGAACTTCCAAAAACAAGCCATATTCAATGTTATGGAATGTCTTATATTTGTACTTAAATGTCAAAAGATGAGGTCATGTAATTGGGTGGATATTTTGTGAATGCAGATACAATTTGTGAACTGATTATAAACTTGATGATGATAGCTATAGTTAACATTCGGTGTTCTTGCTTTTACCGTACTGAAATAAATTTCTTGGATACCATCACACACACACATATATAATATAATCGTAAAACAATAATACAACTAGGTATATTAAAAACATAACAAAATAAGGACATTATAATTCAAAAAGACAATTAAATAATAGTTATATCCAAAACAAAAAACTAAAAAAACTATAGTTTAGTTTGCTAAAATGAAAAGTCCATTATCCTGACTTCTTAGTTAAGTATTTTTTTTAGGACGTATATTGAATTATTTCATTTTTAACCAGCTTGATAATTTGTTTTTATTTATCTGCTTGTAAATAAAATAAAAAATAAAAAAAACATAGTTAATTAGTGAAAATAAATAAAGTCCAAACTGAATTGACTGAAAAGAAATTAACAATAATTGGTTGATTAAATAAAAAAAAGTTATATTAGATTAGTTAAATAAAGAAATAAATGAAATATACCCATTTTGATAAATAATTTTCAAATCATATATTTTGGTAAATAATTTTTTCACTACACACATTTTGGTATAAAAACTCAGCCTGGCCCATACACCAATCGAACTCTACTCAATGCAGTTGTGCAAGCCTTCTTCTGCGTGTTTGTGGTTTGTGCGTGAAAAAGAAAGAGAAAGAGAAAAGGTAAATACAATCAAATTCGTTTTTAACAAGGCTCAAACCTTTGACCTAAAGGACAACAACTACACTGAAATCTAACTTTAATTGCTCTATCAATTAGACCAAACCATCCAATTGAACAATTAAAATGTCAAAATAAAATTTTATTAACTTACTTTTAAAAACATTTCCGTGTCTTATCACCTCTCAACCTACACATGCAAGTTTAGAAATAACTTAATTTTTATGAAAGATATTAAATTCATAACATCAAATTAATATTTTTAATTGGTTTTAAGTTACAAAATATATTTTAATGTAATTAAAAACATATAACTAGAAATTATTTTAAAATCGTTACATAATCAATTATGAGTAAATATGTGAATATGCTAATAAATTAGGACATTATATAAGCATCACAATTCAAGGATTTTCATATACCCATATTTTTGATCTGTCAAGAATTAAGAGTCATTCTTCCTACATTCATACATGGAGAAAGCCATTGTATTCAAGTTCGTTATCATCGTTACATTGTTTATCACCACACGTATGTCAACTCTTCGTATCTATGATAATTTTACACACGCACACACATATAGACAACAATTATTATTATTGATAAAGATTTGGTTGGGATAATTAAATGCATTTTTTTTGCAAAGGTTAGCAGTGAAGGTTGCATTAGAAAATTTTGCAATGATCTAGAGCCTGATCCTAGTAAGACCATATGTCCTCCTCCTTCATGTACAGATAAAGATGATTGTTCCCATTATTGTTATCCAGATCCCGAGACAGTTTGTCAAGGTGGCACATGTTGTTGTTGGTAAACTATGTGTTCGATGAACTACAGTCGATGATAAAATTATTATGAATTAAGTATTTATTTATTTTTTATGGTTGAGTTGTTAGTCTTGTTACACTGATTCGAGCAATTTAATTAAGAAATGATAAGAAAAAAAAAATATTGTTGACTTGAATACTAGATGAGCAAATAAACACACACAAATCATATCATGTATTCATAGATAAATATTTTTTTAAAAATGGAGGTTATCCATTCCGGATTAAAAATTGCGGGCCTATTTTAATGTATTTTTTATTAACTAGCATTTAGAGCTCGCGCTTTGCCGTGGGACCGTCGCGTTGTGACGTGTTAAGCGTTAAAAAAAGCTAACACTATTTGTATCGAAACGCTGATAAAACTAAAGATGCCGCAACGGAAATCCAAATATTATAAAACATCATGTTCTAAAAGTTTTAAGAGAAAAAAAGTATAAAAAATCGGAACCGTGAAGCAGCTTTGACGACATCATGTTCTTAGTTTAAAAAAAAAATTGAAACCTTGAAGCAGCTTTGACGATTTGTATGTGCACTTCGATAACTTGTACATTATGACACACATCTTCGTTTTGAATGAATTTTACATCAAAACGTAGATAAATATAAGCTTGTCGTAATGGTATATTCTGGATTTTATAAAAAACAAAATTTATAAAGTTATAAGAGGAAAACAAATAAAACAAAGAAATGAGATTGTGTCATAAAAAAACTATAGGTAAAACTTGAAGATGATGGGGGAGGGGGTAAAGTATTCAAATTTGAGGGGTAAAAGTGTAATATTATAGTTGAAGATTTGGTTTTGTTGATATCTTCTGACAAAGCTAAGGTGTGAACAAAGAAAATATGCATTGCAATGTTGTACTACATATTTAAAGTTTTGTATCAAAAAGAAATAGTAAGTATGTGAGAAGAGTAGAATCTCCTTTTTTTTAATATATAGTGTAATTGGGATATTGCTAGGAATAAAAACCAATTTTCTCTCTTTTATTTAATGGTTATCTTTTTCAAAAAATTTTTTTTATATATTTTGTAATCTATAAATCAAATATAGAGGGTGCTTCTTTGTATGTATATCTTGGAAATAATTGTATAATTTTAGTTATAGTATCTCCATAATAATAGTGGATAATATCGTGAATAACCTATTTAATGGTTATCCTAATTTCTCTCCGTCAATAACTTTTGATAGTATATACATTTCTTTCGGATGAAAACTTATTTATCCAAATATGTAATTTAAAATATATATTAAAATGAGATAGTTTGATTTTCATTTTAATTTTTAAACTTACACTAGTCTACCTATTTTAATAAAGTAAAATAGCAAATGTCACTTGAAGATTTTTTCTAAGCAAAGATTTTCCGCTTAACTATTTACTTATTTTTAATGAACACTAAATATGTCAGTGCAATCAAAACATATCAATACATCATTTAATTAAATAACTAATTACCTAAATTATAGAGACTAAAAATATATAATGTTTTTTTATCATCTTTTGTTAGAATTAGTCATTTCATTAAAAATTATAATTAAAACTTATAAAATCACTAGGTGTATTTTTTCGTGATTATAAAAAATTGCGTGAGAATACACCATGTGTTTGTATGAATATTGCATTAGAAATAAAATGTGAACTTATTAAACGTTTTAATTGATAAAATATAATTTATTTGTTAATATAATCATTTAATTTCTATAGTTTAATTGTATTTCTTATGAACTTCGTGCACATCACACGTGTTATAAAGCTATTTATAAATATTTTCATAAATGTTTTATACCGGCAACCTATATATTATATATTTTTTATTTTATTATTATATTACTTTGTTAAACTAGGTCCTACATATACATTCATCCAAAAGCACTATGAAATCTAAGTGGGTGTTTGGTTTGTTACACAAGAATGAGTTCGGTTTTCTTATTCTTTAACTTCATGGAATATGAACTTTTTAGTTTATTTTGTTATCGGTTACAAATCTAAATAGAAGAAGAAAAGTATAAAACAATGAATTTAAGGGTCTCAAACTATAAATTTCATTATGCCATAAAAATAATAGAGTCCGTAGGTTTCCTAAATGGATATCACAACTTGTTCGGATCAATCCATATAACTGGTGAGCGGAAATCACTAATTTTCTTAAAATTAGTTTCTACACATTTTAAATTAAGTTTTTTTGATAACTGTAAACTTTTTTTATACATTTTCAAAAGATAAGTTTTTAATAATACTTAAAAACATAAATTATAAGATTTTTAAGTTTTTAATTAATGTTTCTAAAAATAAGTAAACAAGATTAATTTTTTGAATTTCTATGCTTATAATATATTAACATAAGAATTTATAAGCAATCTTTGCCAATATTAGCATGGAGATATTAATAATTAGATATAGTATACGCAATACCGTGTTATGATTTATTTGTCCGGGTCGCAAGGCCAAATTCATACTTGTTGCGTAGTCAATGAAACCCAACTAAAAGAGAGAGATTTTATTAATTTTATACTTAAAACTCCGTTTGTATTAATACATTACTAGCTGGCATTTTATTAATATAATCTATTTGGCAAAACCTAGTTTAAGCATGATCAAATGCGGAAATGCATAAGATGCTTCGTATAATTCATTATTACATTTACCATGCGTAGTGTTGTAAGTGAACCGGTCATGTCTGGCTGTATGTTCGATAGAAAGTTCGTTTATGTTCATTTGTTTAATAAATGAACCGGGCATGGAGAAAATAGTTTTGTTTAGTAAGCTTAACGGACAAACACAGACAAATTAAAGCCATGTTCGTGAACGTCCGGTAACACCCTCCCAGTAATGTCCTTTTAATATTTTTGTGTATGTTGAAATTCCATGAAGAATGAATAATTTCAAGCTTGTTTCTCGAGAAACACTGAAATTTGTGGATTTTGAAAACCAAAACATTATATAATTTGATATGATCATGTGTTTAGTTACTATGTTAAGTGTTAAGTAATTTTAAATATTATGTGTTGTTATGTTCCTTTGTGTTTATGTCAAGTATTTTGTTATGTTTACGTTTGTTTGTCCATTAACGTTCACTAGTGTTAATTGGTGTTTGTTTGTTCATTAGCTAGTGTCCACTAATGTTCGGTTGTCCATTAGTGTCTGTTATCTTCTGCTTACAATACTAACGAACGGACACGAACAAACTCAATTCCTTAATGGACGGACATGGACACGAATTTTTCGTCCGGTAAGGTATTCGTGAATCGTCCGTTTGTCCAACAAAAGCTTAACAGACAAACACGAATAAAGTCTCGTCCGATTCGATTCGAACCACTCACAACGATCATGCATATATCTGTGGTCACGTTTCTTTAGGGGTTACAAAATCAAGAAACCTAACTTTGTAAAAAGTGACATCTAATGTCTTATTTATATATGAATTAATAGTTCCAATTTACACCTAACAGGAGTTAAAATTATGTTTAATTAACATTATACGAGTATTCATTTTCAAACAATAAAACAAAGACGAAGCTACATGACCGATTAATAAAAGTGCTTGGAGTCTACCAACTAAACTAAGATTAGTTTTTTTTAAACAACCAATTTTATTGAAAAACAAATACTAACAAGAAGTTAGCCAACCAAACAAAAAAACACCCGCAAACAATACACCCGAACTAAACTAAAATTAGTTGATGTTATGTATCAGTTTATAATAAGTTTCATCAATGAATAATGTAAACTCAAAATCAATACATTAACGCCTTTCTCCTAGCGCTACCATTAACACAAACTTAATAAAAGGTTACAAATGCATCCGGTTTTTAATACCGGCTAAACCAAACTGACCAATGAACCACGTACATAGCAGCCAATTCAATTACCGGTCGGATTTATATACATAGGACATGACTTTTGTAAAGACAAATTTAATAACATTGAATAATATTCTTAACAAATTATAGAATCATAGTATCTATAAAACTATGAAAGATATATGGTAGATTATTTAAGATGTCTTCAAACTCATTTTCTGTGTTACTACAACTTCATTTTTGTTATTAATTTGTGATTTTATTAATATTTTATAGTATGATAAAGGATATAATACAATAATCCTTAACGTGCTTTAAAGTACAAAAATACTAATATTCACGAAACTGGTCTATAAAATCACATCCTAACATCTCGGAATTATCAATACATACTCAATTAATCATCGATTCACCGAAAAAAACATATTTGGATCGTTAATCGATCATTTTTTTACTTTTCTTAGAAACCTGTTTTGAGTGTAATACGATTTTCTTGAGCGTTTTTGTATTTTGGCTTGAGCGTTTTTATATTTGGGCTTTTAGCGTTTTGTTTTACCTTTAAGTGTTTTACTTTTGCCTTGAACGTGATTCGCGTACGCTAAAATACGTTAAGAGTTATTGTATGTTAACCTGATTCTTTATAGACTTATATTTAAACGAGTTTATTTAACATGTCATTTTTTTCATAAGAATTTGTTTGTGTTCATAATATGGTCAGCTTTTATCATTTCGTCTTCGAGCGTACGTACCCGGAAAAACATATAAAAGAGGGTGAAAATAAATAATTTTTAATCATATATTAATAAACTTGTTATAAAGCGTACAACCATTGATTTATATATATAGTCACCATGGGACAAGAAAGTAGTAGATAAATGTTTTACTTCATAATTTTCAATAATAGGGAGTACTTAACTTTATTGACTTGGTGTAAAGTCAAATAACATTTTTCATGAGCTTCCATGCATCAGCATGCAAAAGAACAAAAGTCAATCCACCAAAAACAACTGTTGATCACAGCTTCATCACGCGGTTTAATCAAACACTATATATAAATCTTCATCATGCACATTTATACACATTCCATCTCTAAACTTAGATTAACATAAACAAAATCATATCTCAAATGGCTTCACCAATTATTATTAAAGCTGTATTCTTCATTCTAGTTCTCTCTATTACTTGCAATACACCATGCGAAGCACAGTTATCGTCTACATTCTATGACACTTCATGCCCCAATGCACTACGTACAATCCAGACCGCCATCAGAACAGCCATATCTCGTGAGCGTCGCATGGCAGCCTCCATCCTTCGTCTCCACTTCCATGACTGCTTTGTCCAGGTACTAATTTAATTAATTATTTAATTGCATATATGATTAGCATACACACCAAATGCATATATTAATTTGTTAACGGTTTTTGTAACATTTAATGTAGGGTTGTGACGCATCAATCTTGTTAGATGATGGTCCTACAATCGTAAGTGAAAAGAATGCATTGCCTAATAAGGGTTCGGTGAGAGGTTATGAAGTGATAGAGGCAACAAAATCTGAGGTTGAAAAGCTATGTCCTGGAGTTGTATCATGTGCAGATGTACTAACGTTGGCAGCTCACTGTTGGATTTAATGGTCGTTTCGGGTCAAGTCAACGCGACCGACCCGAATGTGACCCGGACTGAGTTACACCGGGGGTGACGAGATAAAGGCCTACTTAAATGTTAATTAGGCCCGATACAATAAATTAGGTGGACTGGATGTTGATTAAAGACTTTGTTTGGTTAATTGGGCTCAAGCCCAAATTGGTTTAATTGTTAAACCCTAAATGTGTTCACTATAAATACATAAGTATTATCTATTTATGGTAACCTTAAAAAAACCTTAACAAAAACAAAACCCTAGCTGCCCTCCTTAATATCCGACGCCGTTTTCCGGCGACCGGTTTTCCGGCGAACGTTTTTCTGGCCACTACATACACCACACAGCTACCACCTTGGATCCTTAGTCACCGCTAGCACCACCGCAGTTATTTACCAGCTCCGGTGACCGTAAAAACACTCAAATCGTTTTTCCGGCAGACCTATAACTCCGGCGAGCTCAAAAATCCGGTGAACCGACCCGCTGCTGCTATTGTATTGTTGTCTGTTGCAGTCTGTTGCAGCTCACTACCTTTGTCCGTCTGTCCTCCGCCATTCCCATCTATCCGACGCCGAGCCACCGCCTGTTGTAGCCGTGCCGCCGCCGTCCATAGGTGATGCCGTCGCCGGAGTTCAATTGGATATTGATTGTGTCATCTAGCTCATCTCGTTTACCTTCGGTGTCTTCCCGGTTTCGATAACCGAGGTATATCGAATACTTATCTATGGTTGTTTATTATTTATGTTCAGTCGTACTCGTATATTGGTTGTAATCGGATCCGGGTTCGGGTTTCCGTTTATGGTTCCTTTTAATCGTTTAACTTTTCGCTGCGTTAATGTAACTCGTTTATATATTTGATTATTAATATGGATTAATAACTATTGAAACGATATATTAACTAAAACGGGTTAAAAAGTTTATCCGTTTTCATTCCGAACCACCGTTGAAACCCAACAGTGGTATCAGAGCCGCGGTTACAACATACGAGTCGATCCCGGTTCGTTTAAAACCGGATCTACATCTTAAATTTTAAATCGTTTAAAGTTTATAGATCTAGATTTATTTTCGGGTGATTTTGAGTTGGTCAAAGTTTTGTTTATTTTATTTGACCAAGTCAAAACGACCCGAAATTCGTTTATTTTGAATATGTAAATCCGGCCCCGACCTATGTGTTCGTTTGGTTGTGTTTGGTGTTTGAGCTTGTTTTGGCCATATAGTTGGTTCAAAAGTTGTAAAAAGGTTATTATTTAATTTTCGGTTTTCTTTTGGCCATAAAGATGGTTCAAATTTGTAATAGGACATATTATTGTTAGTTTATAAATTTATAATTAAGAAGACGCGAAGATAACCGAGGACGAGCTCATGGACATCTTGGAGTTAGTGGGAGTTCGGACAAGACGACGGGATGCACGGAGAAGTACATCCTTGTGGTTGTTTGTGTTGTGAACCCCTTGACCCGATCGGTCTCCCTAATTGGCTCTAGCGAGACCGATCACCTTTTGGCCATAAGGATTTACATATTTTTGTTATTTGCTATTTGTGGTTGCTTGGATTGTTTATAATAAGATTATAATATCACCGACCTAATACCAAATAAATTTGAAAATAAACATTTTATTAACCAATTATGTTTTGCAAATTAAAAACGTTTTGATTTCCAAAACTAATAAGTTATTTTCTATTAACTTAAAATTGGTTAGTCATATCGCGACAAACTTAGTTTTTAATAGGTTATCTAAAACTAAGTGTCCTGAGAGATGAAAGGGTTCATCTATTCAACCTGATAATAAATACAGTAAAATTTGACTTTTACTCTATTTGGTAATTTTAAAATTAATCACAATTTAAAACCAATAGTTTATGCCAATCCTACTACAAGTCACACTTGAGGCATACTGCGAAATTTCGAGTGTTTGGAGCTACAGTACCGCACTTGTTTTCTAGCCTATCCCATCAAGGCGAAAGCGCTTCGTTGACACATCCGTCTCTTTCACACGTCACGGTACTAGGACGACTATTACTTTACTCTCCTGTTACGTGCTAAAGCTGTCTGGAGACTTAAAGTTGGCAAAGATGAGGATAAACGTACCTATACAAACAATCGTTGTCTCTATAGGCCTCATAACCAAGAGTTGTGCTCTATTCACAATTGACAATCGTTGTCGGTCTGCCTAACCACTTATTAATGTTGTGTGCTACAGCTACCTTTAATAACTGGAAGCCAGATTCTCATACTCCTAATTAATTAATGTTATTGGGTCATTAATAATAGGACTACAACATCGAAAATACTAATTAAATTTACTTTTACTTAATTAATCAGATGTCGTCAAACGAAATTTCACCCTACGCCCTTAAGACTATCCTTGAGAATGATAAACTGAATGGTACCAACTTCATCGAATGGCACCGTAACTTGAGACTTGTTCTCACCATGGCAAAGCGCCTGTATGTTCTCGATGGACCTGTTCCAACCGAGCCTGAAAACAACACAGCCGCTGCACGAAAAGTTCTTGACAAACATAAGGATGACTCGGCTGAGGTCTCCTGTATTATGCTAGCCACCATGACTTCTGAGCTTGCTAAAGGCTTGGAAGACTTTGGTGCCTATGAGATGCTTGAGCAACTTAAGGGCATGTTCCAGAAACAAGCCCGTCAAGAACGTTTCGACACCATGAAACAACTCATAAGTTGCAAGATGGCAGAAGGGTCTCCCGTCAGTGCGCATGTTCTTAAGATGAAGGAGCACATCGATCAACTCAAGAAACTTGATTATCCCATGCCAAATGAGATGGAATCTAATTTCATCCTCAACTCTCTCCCCAACTCATACGACCAGTTCGTAATGAATTTCAACATGGATGGTTGGGTGAAGACAGTGCCGGAGCTTCATAACATGCTCAAGACGGCTGAGATGAACATTGCTTCTAGGACCAATCAAGTTCTGATGATTCGTTCTGCTGGTGTCAAGAAGCCAAAACCAAAGAATCGGGGTTTTAAGGGAAAAGGCAAGAAGAAAGTTACTGTTGCTGCCAAGGTTGCCACCAACACTAACAAGGTAGTTGCAAATAAAAATCCGCCACCCTTTGAGGAGCGCAAGTGCTACAAATGCAACCAAATGGGGCACTGGATGAGAAACTGCCCCGAATACTTTGCTGATATCAAGAAGAAGAGAGCCAATGGTGAAGGCTCTTCTGGAGGTATTTCCATATACGTTATTGAACTTTTCACTGTCTCTAGCAACACATGGGTATTTGATACCGGATGTGGTTACCACATCGTTAACGTCTTGCAGGAGCCTGAGAAGTGGAGGAAACTGAATAAAGGCAGCATGGAACTCATCGTTGGATATGGGAAGAGAGTACCAGTTCTGGCAACTGGAGTATTTCATTTTACTTGTCCATCTGGCCTAGTTTTTCCTTTAAATAATTGTTTGTATGCTCCTGGCTTGACCAGAAACATCATTTCAGTTTCGTTGTTGTTTGAACAAGGATTTAAGTATGTTCTTAATGGCATGCTATTTCTGCTTACTTAAATGATATCTTTTATTTTGAGGCTAAACCTCGAAATGGTATTTATGAGATTGATGTTCAACCTGACAATAACGTATATCATCTTTCAAAACGTATCAAGCCTAGCATCAATGATACTTTTCTATGGCATTGCCGACTTGGCCACATAAGCAAGGCAAGAGTTAAAAGACTCCAATCCGAAGGGATTCTTGAATCCACAGGACCGGACTCTTTCAACAATTGTGAGTCTTGCTTAGCTGGTAAACTCGCCAAAGACTCCTTCACTAATAAAAGTGAACGAGCAAGTGATCTGTTAGGACTCATACATACTGATGTATGTGGACCTTTTAGAACCATGACTAGAAACCATGAAAGATACTTCGTTTCTTTTATCGACGATTATAGTCGATACGATTATGTGTATCTTATGAAACACAAGCACGAAACTTTTGAAAGTTCAAAGAGTTTCAAAGCGAAGTGGAAAAACAACTTGATAAAACCATTAAGATACTTCGATCAGATCGAGGTGGAGAGTATCTCAGCACAGAGTTCATCACTCATCTAAAAGAGCATGGAATTGTTTCACAGCTCACTCCACCTGGCACACCCCAACTTAATGGCGTGAGCGAGAAGAGAAATCAAACTTTGCTAAACATGGTTCAATCGATGATGTGTAGAACTAACTTGCCTCACTCCTTTTGGGGTTCCGCCCTTATGACCGCCGCCCGCATTGTCAATCTAGCTCCAACTAAGAAGATAGACAAAACTCCATATGAGATATGGCATAAGGGAAAGAAACCCAAATTGTCTTATCTTAGAGTATGGGGATGTGATGCTTATATCACAAGTGAGTCTAATGACAAACTTGATCCCCGCGGCGAAAAAGTTGTTTTCGTCGGATACTATTACAAAAGCGGTTATTACTTCTTTCATCCTGATACAAATACGATTTCTGTCAGGAGAGGCTACTTCCTTGAAGAAGAATTTCTTAGTCAAGGAACTGGAAGTAACATTGTCAATCTTGAAGAGATTCAAGAATCACAAAGAACCGCTGAGGAGGTTGGAGCGTCTGATCAACAAGTTATTGTTGCTGACACATCAGACGTGAACACAAGCGTTCACAGAAGTAGTAGGACTCCCGTACCAAATTCTAGATACTTATGTCATCTAGATGGTCCCGAAGTCTTATTAGTAGCCGAGTCTGGGGACGAGCCTACTAATTACAAATCTGCTATCTTGGATCCGGAATCCAAGAAATGGCAAGATGCCATGAACGCAGAGATGCAATCCATGCATGATAACCAAGTTTGGAACTTGGTTGAGCTACCCCCTGATTGTCGGGCAGTAGGGAGCAAATGGATTTTCAAGAGAAAAACCGACATGCATGGAAATGTGCAAACCTATAAGGCACGGCTAGTCGCGAAAGGTTTTACTCAAACTCAAGGTGTTGACTATGATGAAACCTTTTCGCCCGTTGCTATGACCAAGTCAATTAGGATATTGCTTGCCATTGCTGCATACTATGATTATGAGATATGGCAAATGGAAGTCAAAACCGCTTTCCTTAATGGACATCTTTCTGAAGATGTCTATATGGTTCAGCCTGAAGGTTTTGTCGATCCAAAATATCCTAATAGGGTTTGCAAATTGAACAAGTCCATTTATGAACTTAAGCAGGCATCTCGAAGCTGGAATCTTCACTTTGATGAAAAAATCAAAGAGTTTGGTTTTGTCAAAAATGAAGATGAGCCTTGTGTTTACAGAAAGGCTAGTGGGAGCACTATATCATTCCTCATCTTGTATGTGGATGATATACTGATCATTGGAAACAACATTCCCATGCTTAAGGAAGTTTAGCAATGGTTGGAATCTTGTTTTGCAATGAAAGATCTTGGAGAAGCCGCATATATTCTGGGAATAAAGATCTATAGAGATAGATCTAAGCGGATTCTAGGGCTTAGTCAAAGTACTTACATAGACAAAGTGATGGCACGCTTCTCAATGGAAAACTCCAAGAAAGGAGTTGTTCCAATGACTAAAGGAACCGTGTTGAGCAAATCGCAATCTCTGGCAACGGACATTGAATCTAAACGTATGCAAGCAATTCCATATGCTTCTGCGGTTGGCTCTATCTTGTATGCTATGTTGTGTACTAGACCTGACGTCTCGTATGCCTTGAGCATGACCAGTAGTTTTCAACAGAGTCCTGACATTGCCCATTGGACTGCTGTGAAGAACATTCTAAGGTACTTGAATAGGACCAAAGACCTGTTCTTGGTGTTTGGGGGAGTGGAAGAGGAGCTCACTGTAAAGTGTTACACTGATGCTAGCTTCCAGACTGACCGAGATGATTCTCGCTCACAGTCGGGTTTCGTTTTCACTCTCAATTGAGGAGCTATTTATTGGAAGAGCTCCAAGCAGAGTGTTGTGGCGGATTCTACCACCGAATCCGAATATATAGCTGCATCAGATGCTGCTAAGGAGGCTGCTTGGATGAATAAGTTCATCACCGATCTCGATGTGGTTCCGAGTATTCACAAACCAATCGAGATATTCTGT
>NW_027506784.1:0-20597 GCF_021521415.1 Bidens hawaiensis
CTTTGCAGTTATCGTAACTGAAAATATGCTCATGTTTTGTTATTAAACGTTGTAACAAAATTAATTAATAAATTAATTTTATAATACGTTTTTAATAAAGAAACATACGTTTTTAATATAGCCAGGGGCGCTGCCCCTTGGACCCTGCCAGAGGCTGCCGCCCCTTGGACCTTGTTACCAGGGGCGTTGTCCCCGGACCCCCGCCAAGAGGGCGTTGCCCCCTTGGAACCCCATGACTTAGGGGATTCGCCTCTAAGTTCTAATTATAATAAGATTAAATAAGTGTGCACCTAGCACCCCGCTTATTTAGATTCATATTACAATTAACTTGATTAACAAATTAATCCCAAATTATACTAAAATCATTAACACTACATAAAAAAAACATTTTAATTTTAATTCAAAAATATAGTAATATTATAAATTGTCGATATCTTGATTCTTGAAGACTATAAAGTCAACAATATGTACAAGGTGCGAATGACATCTATGGATATTTTCATTGATGTTCGAAAATATGTATGCCCTTCGCTATCTCAAATACGTATAAAACAAAAGTTTGAAATTTCCTCCGGTATACGCGTATAATGGAAAAGTAATCTTATTTGGAAAATTTCAAGTGAGCACTAAATAATGAAATATCATAAACTTACACTTTCACATTGGATTTGCCATTTGTTACATTCACATGACATTTTAAATCTAACAAATAAAATCTTTAAACTCTTCAAAGAACTTCAAATCGTTCATAAAAAAAAATCAAATAATAGTGATTAAATTACAAAACGGTGAAGTAATAAATTAATAACAGTAGATTATAAATTTATAAGAAGCAAAACAAAAAAAATCAAATGAAATTAAGGAGGGTGAGATGACTGAGGATTTATTTTAAAAAGTCAACAAATTTCAGGTCACCTAAGTTAAAATGTTTGTCTATAAGGGTACAACAGACGAATCATAAGTACTTCATGGATTAACAAGCACCCATAACTATACCAGAAACAAAAGCGTGCATAATGAAAAAAAAACAAAAAACCGGAAATTCTTGCGAGTGTGTAATTTTGACTGCATGAACCTTTTTTTTTTTTTTTCATATTTCAATCAAAGCATATGTGCCTTGTATTTGCAATAGAATATGAACATCAAGAGTTTGATCTTAATGGAATAAATGATTTGAATTAACTTTGTATAACTAGTGAGTTATTATTTTGGAACTTGAATAGATACAGACGGTTCAGTTGGTCGCAACTTGCTTCCAAGCCATACAGACGTGCACCGCAACTAAACCCACAAACCACTAGTCAGAAATATTAACGGCGGGTCTTAAGTGGCTCGTGACAAGCAATTCAACGTGTGCTATCAAAAATATTAACTTTGTATAACTGGTGAGTTATTATTTCGGAACTTGAATAGATACAGACTGTTCAGTTGGTCGCAACTTGCTTCCAAGCCACACAGATGTGCACCACAACTAGACCCGGAAACCACGAGTCAAAAATATTAATGTCACACCCCAACCTAAGGCGGAAATGCCGGGGCGTGAGCTGATTATTTACAGCTTTCAAGGTACTAACATGCAATATTAAATGTGACCATATCTATTAATTTTAATTAAATAATTCAAAGTACATGATTCCAAAAATAGAACAAGTAATGACAAAATAAAATTAAAGTTCTTGTTTCTTCTCTTAACATGCAATCCTAAGTATCTTCAAACAACTTGGTAACACCATAACACACGGTAAGCTACATATGTGTTAAAAATACAATAATTTTGTCAACACTATGTTGAGTGAGTATAACACCAGATTTAAGACACAATAATAATATTAATAATAAATAAAAATGCAAACCGTTCCTGTAGGATAAACAGTTAAGCCATAACACATAAACAATCAATCAAACCATAAAGATAGGGTTCAACCAATTCCACACAAATGGACATTGATTACCAAGCTAGGACTAAGTCGTTGCCATAAAAATGGACATCGGCTGCCAAAGATAGTCGTATGATCATATTATAAATGAGGAACTTTGATGTGTGTGTAATATATATGTTGTTATTAAATATTTTTCACACTTTGTCGGGTTTTAAAATTGGGTTTTCACTTAAACTTAATAAAACACACAAATGGCAAGTGTACCAATCGTGTAAGTAATATAGTCGCGGTAAGAACCGAGTATCAATCCGTGGACATGTAAATTTCAATATTAAATCCTTGCATTTTAAAATAACCGTAAGAAATATCTTAAAAGTTTTAGTTTTTTTAAAAGTAATTTTTAAAGTGACTTATAACAATAATATAAAGCAAGCAAAAATATGATAAAGGAAAGATTCAAGATTTAAAAGCTATCACCTTAACTTTAGAATCCACTTGACTTTTTATGATGGTAAACTCAAATATATGGCAAATTCACTATTTTAATTTGTTTATGGAAAAGAGTAGTCACTAGTTATAGATAACTATTCATTTGATTTTTTGGAAAAACAGTATAAATTATACAAACTAATCACCTCAAATCATAATTGTAAGTGAACCTTTATGTTGAAATTTAAGGATATAGATTATCATTCAATTACGAAACTCAAATCTAACAACCGTTTGGAAAGATTACATGAAAAACACCTAATCCACCTATGGTTGATTAAATTAGAAAAAGTTCAAGTATTCCTTTAATTTATGAATTTTCAACCCAAGTGTAATATCAAAATAGTTGTGTTAACAAAATACTTATATTACTTAACAAGAATATCAATTCATAACAAATGTTCAATCTTTTCAAATCTAAACATGAGGATATGTGTTTAACCAATTTTCATGTTAATATGCAAGAATTATTTTAACTATTTCTAGATTAAAAGTTATAAAGTTGCAAGAACAACATTTATAAATAAATGATAAAATCAAGAGTCTTTCAACATAACAAGACATACCATTTATAATTCTTGTATATTAATTTTAATTGTTTAAACACAATATTTTATCATAGGATAACCAAGAATTAATCATTATTTCAACATAAAATTACCATTTATTATTTCAAACCATCAAAAGTTATCAAGTTTCATCATAAGTTAAGGTGATATGAAAAGTTTAGCTCATGATAATAATGAAATATACATCAAAATAAAAGAACGAAGCATTCATAATTAACTTTAAGATAATCTAACCCAAGAACCAAGCTAGATGATTATGTGAATGCTAGAACCCCTTCTTGATGTTGTATGGATCTTCAAGAGCTTCTTCTTGCCTTCAATCTTCTGGAAATATGGTGATAAGGGAGTGTTTTTGTGTATGTAATTCGGTGTGTATAGAAGAGAACACAAAAGGCCAATTTATAGACAAACTGATGCATGAGGCACAGGGTATGCCAAATTCGGCACAGCCCATGCTGGTCCCCAAATCTCTGACAGAATATCTCTTGTACTTGAAGCATGTGCACACATTTGACCATCGGGGTGTGCCAATTCAAGAATGGGCTGTGTGAACCCTAGTTGGTATACAATAGTACTTTTTGCTTCCATCATGTTAGGCATCCGGCTGTGCCAAAGTGGGCACATGGCTGTGCTTGACCTTGCTAGATGACAAATTGTACTTTTCTTTTTGTTATGTAGACACCAGGTTGTGCCTGAATGAGCGTACGGTTGTGCCTGACTAAGAATTGGGCTGTGTCTTCCTGGGCATGGGACATGCTTAGCGCTGGAAGTTCATTTCATCGCCGTTTCTTCTAGAAAATTGCTCGTTTCTCTTTTATTAGCTCGTTTATCCCTGGAAATTCAAATTAAACAAGTTAAGTATCAATTCTAACTAAAATTCCCAAGAAATACCATAAATTGGAGCGTATTTGATGTATAAAAGATGTATAATTTTGTGTACATCAAACTTCTTCAAAATGCGCTCAAATAAAGCAAGTAACAAATAACAAGTTAGGCAAATTGATATACACACAAGGATAAACAGTTGCGGTTTAATACTATATAATATCAAAATAGCTAGTAGGCATATGTCCTCAAAACAGTAAAAATGAGTAAAAAGAGGGGTGTGAAATACTCACCTTATTAGACGAGCAAACTAAAATAATAAAATAATAAGAATGAAGACAGCGATTCACACGTTGACGATATAGCCTGTAATAATGATGGATTGATCAAGAACGGCACAATGACCCGTCGGCACTAACGAGATGAGAAACAACGTATATGAAGGTCACCGAAATCAAATTGGTATTGGGGGTTTTATTGGCAATGTATTAAGGGTTCGATCTCCACGTTAAATTTAATTTCTATGATCGTTTATATGTATTTCGCATTAGGTTTAAGGTCGGTTTGTTTAATACAAGAAAGCAGAATCTCCTTGATTGAATTAACGTAATTAGAGCGTAGGTGTGGACGAAATAAGTAAGATTAACAAACTATTTGATTCAATTTCCAAATTGGGAACGAGTATTATGGTCCAAGACTTCACAATTGTTGATCGGGTTTGAATGTGGGCATATGGGTCGCGTTCTAAGGGCTGGTTGAACCGGGTTGATAATAATAATAATAAGTTAATCAAATTTTAATTTTAGACCCCCAGGTTTAAAGATGGAAACATAACTGGGTAACATTTCAACTTTAGGGTGAAAATTGCCAAACTTTGAAAGTTATATACATATATTACATAAATTATTAAATAATAACATATTTACAAATAATTAACTCGATAATTGCGATAAAATTTCCCGAACATCAAGATGGGTCGGGTATTTAATTAACTCGATTATTTCGAGTCTTCGTTCTTCTCCCTATCGATCCACTTAAGCTTCGACTGCCTTGCTCAATCCACTCAAGTTCGGAGTCTTCCTTCTTGGCTCACACAGAACCTCTTTTCTCTTGGCTCACACAGAGCCTTTTCGATGGTTTTTGTTCTTCGGCTATTGGGTATTTAGTTTCAAATTAGAGTCACATGTTATTTATAAGTTATTAGAAATAAAAAATGGGGATTTGGAAAACAGTTGATGTATATATTTCGGTATGAAAATTGATCTAAATAAATTATCGTTGTACTTTGGATGGATTCGTTGATCAACGTAAAAGAACCATGCTATTGCGTTGGTTGATCTCAGATCTGGGATAGGTTCTACACTTCAATCGGAATCGTTCTTTCCGTCTATCAGATTCTGTAATCTCCATGATACTTTTCTGTGAAACAGGTTGGAAATGAAGGAGCATTCGATCGTTAGGCCCGGGTCTTGTTTTTTATTGTTATTCTTAATTGGGTCTAGAAACCTTCACTTGCTTCGATTGGGAACTTATGATATTCTATGATCAGATCTTCTTGAACATGACTGAAACTCTTTTTCTTTATTAATCAAAGAAAGACTAATACAATGAAAAGAAAAACATACACAAAAACATTAAATATTAGCAACCCTTATATAAGCAACAGTAAACATAGGAACTAGAAAACTAAAATTAGAAAACCTAAACGAACTCTAGCTCTAAATAAAATAACTTAAGCACCACAAAATCATATTTGGTCCCTAAACTTTAGATCTCAATCATGACCGCCTTTTAATATCTTCCATACCATCCTAATACTTTTTGCATTAACCAATCAGGTCCTTCACATTCGTATTGTATCAAGTTTCACAAGAAACACAACATGTAGATACTACTATTAATTTGTGCTGAAAGAGTACTCATGATTCTCACAAATCAACACTAAAATAAGCAACCTAACGCGGTTTATTTTCTTGGAACATAGTATTAGAACTACCCGAGAAAGATTCCCACTCATTGGTATTATGTGGGATGTCGTAAAGATCACGTTGCTCAATTTCTAGGATTAGGCTTCTTGATTCTTCATGCATTTTTTGTTCACCCCAGGGATGAGTTTTGAATTTCTTTAAGCCCTCTAACTCCATTGCCACATCTTTCATAGTAGGTCTGTCATTTCCATGTAAGCTAAGACATCTTTTTACCAGACCACCTATTCCTTGTAACTGATCAATAGTTCCTTCTCGTAAAACTCGTCGGTCAACAATTTCAAGTATGCGATTATGTTTAACGGCCTTGACAAAGTATGTTGCTAAATTCTTTTCGTCATTGGTTCTTTCTACACAAAGGGGTTTTTGTCCTGTTATAAGTTCTGCAAGAACCACTCCAAAGCTATATACATCACTCTTGTCGGTTAGTTGGCTTGTGTGAAAGTACTCAGGATCAAGGTACCCAAGTGTACCTTGAACAAGAGTGGTGACTTGTTCGTGATCTAATGGTACTAACCTTGAAGCACCAAAATCGGCAATTTTTGCGGTGTAGTTGTCATCTAATAATATGTTAGCAGACTTGACATCTCTATGTATAATTGGCATAATAGTTTCTGAATGAAGGTAAGCAAGTGCACCGGCTACTTCAGCTGCTACTCTCAACCGATTATTCCATGATAGCCAACTCATTCCACCCACTCTATGATGAAGGTGATGGAAAAGAGTGTTATTCGAGATGAACTCATAAACTAATACGGGGACCTCTTCTTCCAAACAACAACCAAGTAGTTTTACCACGTTTCGTTGGATCACTTGTGTAAGAATCATGACTTCATTGATGAATTGTTCTGCCTGCGCCCCGTCCACTACTTTAGACTTCTTTATTGCAACAACACCTTTGTTGGGCAAAATTCCTTTATAAACTGTACCATAACCACCTCGGCCTATAATCCGCTCATCAGAATAGTTGTCGGTCGCTTTTCGAAGTTGTTTAGTGCTAAATATAGTCACTGCCTTGCTAGTCCCTGGTGCGTTTAGCTTTTGTTTCAAAAACACACCCCCATTTTGCTCGAAGAACTTTTCTCGTAAATTTATTAGCTTCCTCTTCTTTATCCCAAAGTATATCACAATCATTCCTGATAATATTGCCACCAAGCCAAATACTAAAGCTGCAAGTGAAATAAAAGGAGAACTAGTTATTGGCAGTTATCTTAAACCAAAACGCAAATTAATATAGTAATTTGAGAAAGAAATTTGTCATGTAAAGATCAGTCCACATGACAATATCTTAGGACACATTATTATATTCATATTTTGTTTGGATTTTCTATGTAAAAAGTGAAACAAATTGTATTTGACCGAGAATTTTATTGAAAGTTAATTATGAAACAGGCATCAAGAAAGTTAAAAAGGTCGTTCTGACAGAAAGTAAAACTAAGAGGGTGTTTAGTAAAAGAATTTAGAATTATTTAGTAAGTTTATTATGATATGTTTCTTTAATATTGTAAGATTATTCAATGTTATTTAGGCTCAGTTGTGGACATGTTACCGCCACCACCATCCTCTGTTGCGAACCCCACAACGGGTGCCGCTAGCGAGCCCACGCCAGCCCACTGGCTTGGGCTAAAGTGACCGTTGGACATTGCGATGTGTTATTTTTGACCGTTGGTTTGGTAAAATAAAAAAAAACTTTTCTTTTAATTATTAACCTTTATAAACCCTCATAATTCCCTTTAACAAATTACCAACATTCTTAACTCTCTCTACACTACATCAAAAACAATATATTCCAAATTCCCATCTACATTATATAAAAAGTATGGATCAATATGGTAGTTGCTATCGACCGGAAATGCCGTATGGTCAAGACGACGATGCGGTGTTTGACGCTACTGAGATGGAACAAACTTGAGTCAAATGCAACCACCGTCTCCCGACTTTTTTGTTCCGGAGAAACAAGAGGCTCGTACCCAGGCCGCTAAGGGCAAATGAGCCAAAAAAAGAACCAAGGAGGGGCGGGAGGCTCGAGCCTAGCGGCCGAGGAACTCGTTCCAAAAAGAAAAACAACTCATTGGACAAAAGATGAGAAAAAGGCTTTGTGTCGTGCCTGGGTTGAAATATCCGAAGATCGAAAAGCATGTTTTTTTAAAAGTTTATTTATTTTTGTTTTGTTTCGGATAAAAGTTTAAAAATATGTTTGTGAGTTATCTTTATTTAATTGTAGCGGGCTATCAAAGGCATTGTGTATTTTGGGCAAAAGTGAAGGAGTTTTTCTATAGATTGATGGGAAGTATGGATCGTACCGACAATATGATATCGCGGAGATGGTCCGAAACTCACAAATACGTCGGACTTTTTACAAATTTGTATAATAGAAACAGTCGTCGAATGCGACCGAGCGATAACGATGATCTTCATGTCTACAGATTCACATGCGACGAGTGGAAAGGCGAAGTTTTCAACAAGTACGGAACGGTAAAAACGTGGGACAAGGACGAGTTGTGGCAAATACTCAAGTCGTGCTCGAAATGGATCGAGTTAGTTACACCGGACATTAATGGTGGCTCAATGCAAAAGCGTAATTAATCTTAAAAGTTAAAATAGTATATTAATATTTTAGCTAAACGTTTATAAATTAAACTAACAGTTGAAAATCATCACGTTATTAATCTTAAAAGTTAATATATGTTACAACAATAATGCATGTAATCTCAAATTCAACGTTCATATATTCTGAATTTCTTTTAATAAAACGTGAAATAAAAACGTGAGATGGTGTAGGTCACGGAAACTGTTGCTTGGTGTGTTTGGTGGTTGGGGTGTCGTCTAGGAAGAAAAATAATAAAGAATTGAAGGCACCCCTGGATTTTGATAACTGCCGCAATCTTTGGAGTTAGCAAGAAGACAGACGACAATTATTGGAGCATGGGTTCATATTAGGCTCGTTGAAGCGTTTGGGTATCATTACTAGTAGTTATATATATATATATATATTTAAGAACTCTTGAACATGTTGAATACACTTGATTTTGATTGTTCTTGTGTTTTTATTACTATTAAGAGAGGCTAAACTTGTGAGAACACTCTAGGTTATGGTTGAATGATGATTGTTTGATGAGCTTTTGGTCATTTTTAATGAACATGTGTTGAGTTTTAAATGTAAAGTTTTGATTTCTATTGTATGGTTTCGTGGTATACTACTTTGTATGATAATATTTTGTTCTTATTTAAACCCCCGTGTGATCTTGTGTTGCATGATATAGTTTCGTGTCGGTTTAGGGTTGCATGTCTTACCGTTTACTAGGTGTTTTCGGTTGTTTATGATCTAGCTAGACATAGGGTTTATTTGGTCAACTTTGTCTAACACGGTAGTCCACCTCTTTTTAGTCCTACCCGGATAATTAGAGTCGGTTTGTCCTTTTGCTTAGCCGTTTTAGGTTGACCGTTGCGAGACACAGATCGAATCATCTTTATTAGGTTAGGTTGAATTGTAAGTCGAGCTACCAAGTGATTTAAATTGAATTATCTCTATTTCCCTAGATTTGTTATGAGTATGAGTCTTAAAGGAAATCATGACATTGAGACCTACCCGGAGATTTGTCATTAGGATACGTTAAATTTTCACCGGTATTTATTAAGTGTTTTCTAGAGTTGCTTAGGGGTTTATTAGTGAGACCTACCCGGATATCTAGTTGCCCTTCGTATCTTTACTTTACCTATTTTTAGAACCCGGTTATACATGTTCGTTAATATCCGAGGCTCATTGATCATCATTAGGATACCCAACCTAGGTGGTTCCTCTTCATCATATTTGAGAGCTCCGTTAGTGCCGTTAAGTCTTCCAGTTAGTTTCGTTAAGTTAAGTTAGTTTAAATTAATTAAAATAAAATAAAAAATATTAAAACCAATTAAAAATCTTTCAGGGCAGGACTTAGTTAGGGTTTAGTATCCGAGCCACCTCTAGTGTCCTTGAGTTCGATACTCGAACTTCCTTTCTCTTTGCTACACGCAACCGGTACACTTGCTGGTTGTGTGAACTAGGTTAGGTTGTTTGGTTTTAAAGCTTCGTTGCGATTCGTGTTTATTTTATAACTATAATTTTGCACATCATTAAGTATAGTCATGATTTTTTTCTATCAATCTATCTATTAAGCAAATAAATGGCAGTTCTGTCTATCAATATGTATGGTCTTGGATCAATAATGATCTTTCTTTAGAATTCGGATACTTGATCGATCCACTTCTATTATGTCAATATTAATCACCAATGTTGGAATTATGGTTCTTATTTATAGTGATAATTATATGTCTCATGATCAGAATACTTGAGATTTTTTGCTTATATAAGTTTTTTCAGTACTTCCATGTTCAGATTAGTTACTAGTTTAAATTTGATACAAATTTATATATTTTGGGAATTGGTTGGAACGTGTTCATATCTATTAATAGGATTTTGGTTCACACGGCCTATTGCAGCAAAGGCTTGTCAAAAAGCATTTGTAACTAATCGTGTTGGTGATTTGGTTTATTATTAGGCATTTTAGAGTTTTATTGGATAACGGGGAGTTTCGTATTCCGTAATTTATTCCAAATATTAAATAACTTGATTTCTAGTAATGAAGTCAATTTTGTGTTTGTTACTTTGTGCGTTGTTCTATTATTTGCCGGTGCGATTGCCAAATCTGCACAATTTCCCTTTCATGTATGGTTACCTGATGTAATGGACGGGCCGACTCCAATTTCGGTCCTTATACATGCTGCTACGATGGTCGTTGCGGGAAATTTTCTTCCCTGCCCTATTATTTTTTTAACACTTAGTCAACGTTTGACTTAATAGCCGGGTTCAAATTGCACGGGTTTGCAGACGTTTGGGAGCCAAATGCAAAAAATCCACCACAGGGGTTCATCCTGTGTTTTGTTGTTGACCACAGACATGTAAATTGCATTTACTTCAAAGAAGAGAAGAGAAGCAAACAAGAAGATAGAAAAATGAAAGACAAAAA
Source organism: Bidens hawaiensis (assembly GCF_021521415.1). Lineage (NCBI taxonomy): Eukaryota > Viridiplantae > Streptophyta > Magnoliopsida > Asterales > Asteraceae > Bidens > Bidens hawaiensis. Next base: position 10,752 of record NW_027506784.1, read on the forward strand.
TAAGAAAGAATAGAAGCAAACAAAAAGATAGAAAGAGAAAGAAAGAAAGCAAAAGCAAGAAAGATAGAGATCAAATAAAGAAATAAAAAAAGAAGAAGAAAAAACAAGAAATCAATAAGAAACTATAAGAATGAATAATGAGCAAGAAGAAAGAATGATTATGACCCATGAGGCTCGATCAGGTAAAAGTGCAAGATAATGGGTCAATTTCATGATTAAGTGAATACAGAAAGCTAATTATGAAACAAGTCATGTAGAAAGTTAAACACATCATTCTAAATGAAACTGAAATTAAAGGGGGCGTTTTGTAAAAGAGTTTAAAGCTGTTTACTAAGTTTACTTTTGTATGTTTATTTAATATGGTAACATCTTTAAAGGTTTTTCTTGTTTTATGAAATGTGTGTTTAGTATAAATTGAGAGTCAGGTTATTGTTTTGCTGTGTTAAAATTATAATAAACAAGAAGGAATCGATCTTGATTGAGATCAAAATTCTTGTCATATATATTCTTGGGTATGATTTTCCAACAAATATTCTGCCACCTAGTGTACCTTATTATAAAAGGATAGAATTACCTAATGTGAATGCCGTGATTGGAAATTTTGAGCCATCACGAGGTTGACAACCATCTGGTGTTATAGCGTTACCAATGTATCCTTTCTTACATGAACAAATGTAACCCCCTTCCGTATTAATGCATTCCCCGTAAATGCATTTGGTCTTATCCTTGCACTCATTGATGTCTATTAGAGAAAAATGTAATACAATTTAAACCAATGGGCATTAACTAAGGTTTAAGGGCAAAATATGAATTGTGTGAAATAATATGTTAATGTTAAAAAGTCCATCTTCTTTATACGATACAAATGGCAAAAGCTCTCAAAATTCCAAAGTATAAATTTAGGGGTGTCAAATCTTGACACGAACCCGACATGAAAAATATAGGCTTTTGGTCGGCTGACACGACCCGTTTTCTTATGTAGGTCAACCCGGACCCGACAAGTTTAAAAAACAGGTCAACCCGAACCTGACCCGTTAAAAAGTGGGTTGACCTGTTAACCCTTTTAACAATTTTAGAGAAGTTAATATTTTGATTTTAGAGATAAGAAGTTTTAAATTTTAATGTTAAATACTTAGATTTTTAATTTTTCGTATGTCAATTAACTTTTAAAAGTAAAACTAATTACTTTTTATGCTACTTTTATCTATTTTTTTTAGTTCTAACTATCTATTTGTCACACCCGGCCCTGATCGGCAGAAACAGCCGGGCGCGCGCGAGTGGGAATTGATACTTAAGCACGGGCCATTGCAAACATTCAAAGATTTTCATTGCGCATGAAAAGTTTAATACAAATACATTACATTGTTTAAAAATTACATAAAAACATCCAAGTATAAAAATTGTTGAAGATTTCCACGCCATATCCCCATGCGCGGCGGGAACAACCACGCGCATCGAAGGGATAGAACTAAAATCTTCCAAAAAGCTAGTTTAGATGTTCAGCGTGAGGTGCTATAAGTGTGACTCCATGCGCTACCTAGTTATCTCCTGAAAGACACGTAAAAACATTTGAATCAGTATAAACTGAGTGAGTTCACAAGTTTTAGTAACTTGATAAATCGTATTGCATCAAAATTTTGATACAAATCATTCTGAAACATAATTCTGATAGCATCATTAAAACATATGCTTGGTAAAACATAGTCCTATCAACATATTCTGATAAATTCGTTCCGCGGGTTACGCGCGAACATTTCTGGGAACTGTGCTCGTCCATGCAAAGTGGCGCTGCCACTACGAGCTAAAATAATAATTCCGTCCCGCGGGTTACGCGCGGACGTTGTGCCGGAAAACAAGGCGCTCGTCCATGCAAAGAGGCGCGACCCCTACGAGCGGGCTCAAACCCATAGTACTGCCCCATGACCATACTAGGCACTCGTCCATGCAAAGAGGTGCGACCCCTACGAGTGGGTGGATCAAACCAGCAGTCCCTACCCTTAGAGTTCCAATGGTAAAGTGATCACTTACTCGAGTTCTAGCGCACATACATCGAAAACCTTAGATAACCGTTTGCATTACTCATCATGAAACATAACTTAAACACATAATCGCTTGCATAGCTTGTAAGTATACCATGATAAAACATTATTTAAGTACGTGTCCCTCGCCCCGAAAACAGTTTAAAGATAGTGAAAACAGTGAAAATAGGGGCTGTGAGACTCACCTGTGGTTCTTGTTAAGGGATTAATCGAGATTCGGGTTTTCTTGGTGTTGGCCTCGGAATCGAAGGTCTAGAATACGATTAAATAACAAGTATATATATTAAGATCAAGAAATAGGAGAATATAAGGGTTGGATAGTAGGTCTCAAGGTTATATTCTCGGCTTACCTAGTAACAGGATCGGAGCTGGAAACAACGGATGCTTGGGAGAGGATTAGTGCAAGTTTGTAGTTCTTTGAAGTGTGTTTTGGGTGATAATTTAGGTTACATATTTATAGGCAAACTCAAGGGAACACAATCCCTTGCTTTAGGGGATTGAAATCTTTTCATATCTAGGTGTAATGATGATAAAGTATGGAAATTATTATTGTTTATTGTTTACTTAAAAGTGGAGGAGTGGACAAAAGATCTTGATTTGATTTGGACAGGACATGCAGGTCTGGGGTTGGTGAGAATAGGGTGGCTGACAGTTGACTTTTCATGTTACAGTGTGCTTTTTCAGGTACTTTTGTCAGTGTACAGTAAAAAGTGGAAAATCTCTGAAACACGCTACTGTTTCCTTTTGGGCGGGAGTAATCTCCTTATGTCTGGAGAATAGACTAAGCGTTCTGTGCGCATCACTTTGTGCGCATAGCTTTCTGCGTGAAGGACATTTCTTTGCTGCGGGTAGGTGCGTAACCTTCTCGCAGTTGGGGATATTGAGTTTCATTTGTAGATTCTCCAGGTGGTCTTGGTATTTCAACATAGTGATCAGTCATGTTGAAGTCAATTCCATCTTGGAGCTTCAGACAAACTAGCTCTCAATGTTCCCGCCATGCGGGGAGGTTAGTTCCCTTCCGCACGCGCATACACGATTTAGGATGCACCCGCCTTAGCATCATGCGGGATGGTCAACCCATAGACAACATAACGTTAAGTTACATGAAAACATAAAGCCAAAACATTCGCGCATGGCGCATATAACATATGCTCACGCTGGTTCTTATCATGGTGCGCTCGCGCAGGGCGCACATAACAAATGCACGCGCTGACTAACATGGCGCGCTCGCGCAGGGCGCACATAACAAATGCACGCGCTGACTAACATGGCGCGCTCGCGCAGGGCGCACATAACAAATGCACGCGCTGACTAACATGGCGCGCTCGCGCAGGGCGCACATAACAAATGCACGCGCTGACTAACATGGCGCGCTCGCGCAGGGCGCACATAACAAATGCACGCGCTGACTAACATGGCGCGCTCGCGCAAGGCGCATTTAACATAATTACCTAATATTTAGGTTGATTACTTGGTTTAAGGGATTGGGATTTTACCAGGTGTCACATTCTCCCCCTGTTAAGAGAATTTCATCCCGAAATTTAGGAGACGTTGCTGGCAGAAGCCATGCTCTGAAAGAGGTGTGGGTATTTCTTGCGTATTTGGTCTTCTCTTTCCCAAGTGAATTCAGGCCCACGCCTCGAGTTCCATTGAACTTTTAATAACTAGATTTTGCTCCTGCGTAACTTTTGTTCTTTCCAATCGGTTACTGCTATAGGTTCTTCTACGAAGTGCAGCTGTTTGTCGATGTGAATCTCTTCCAACGGCAAAATCAACGTTTCGTCAGATAAGCACTTTTTGAGGTTGGACACATGAAACGTATCATGAACTCCACTGAGTTCGGCGGGTAAACGGAGTTTATAAGCAACCGGACCGATCCTTTCCAGGATCTCGAATGGTCCAATGAAGCGCGGATTCAACTTTCCTTGTTTGCCGAAACGGGGGACTCCTTTCCATGGAGAGACTTTCAACAGTACTCTATCCCCTACTTGAAACTCCAATGGTTTTCTTCGCACATCTGCGTAGCTCTTCTGTCTATCGCGCGCTGTCTTAAGGCGATCCCTTATCTGAAAAATCTTGTCTGTTGTTTCTTGGATCAATTCTGGACCAGTCATTTGCTTGTCACCCACTTCAGCCCAGCACAGTGGGGATCTACACTTGCGCCCGTACAAAGCTTCGAACGGCGCAGCCTTAATGCTTGTGTGATAGCTGTTGTTGTAAGAAAATTCAACCAATGGGAGATGAGTATCCCAGCTACCTTCGAAATCGATTGCGCACGCGCGTAGCATATCTTCCAATGTCTGGATTGTTCGCTCGCTTTGCCCATCCGTTTGAGGATGATATGCCGTACTCATGTCAAGACGAGTACCTAAAGCTCCTTGTAACGATCTCCAAAACCTTGATGTGAACCGACTATCTCTATCAGAAATGATGGACACTGGGACTCCATGTTTTGAAACTACTTCTCGAATATACAGTCGGGCTAACTTTTCCATCTTATCGGTTTCCTTGATTGGCAGGAAGTGCGCTGACTTAGTTAGCCGATCCACAATAACCCATATTGTGTCATAACCCCCAGGTGTCCTTGGCAGTTTGGTGATGAAGTCCATAGAGATTTGTTCCCACTTCCACATGGGAATTTCTGGCTGCTGAAGCAACCCTGATGGTTTCTGATATTCAGCCTTTACTTTTGAACACGTCAGGCACTTACTGACATACGTCGCGATGGCGCCTTTAAGATTGGGCCACCAATACAGCGTTTTAACATCTTGGTACATCTTGTCTGCGCCAGGATGTACGGAATACCGCGTCTTGTGAGCTTCGTTCAATACCTGCTCGCGCAATCCTCCCTTGAGAGGGACCCATATGCGGTTAGCGAAATATAGATTGCCGTTCTCTTTAAGTTCCAAATTCTTAACCATACCCCCAAGGCATTCGTTTTTAACAAACTCTGGTTTCAAGGCTTCTTGCTGAGCGTCTCGGATGCGGGTAGAGAGATCTGCGTGAATGGTCAACCTTAGAGCCTTGACTCGTAGCGTTTTTATTCGCTCCTTCCTACTTAGCGCGTCTGCTACCACATTCGCCTTTCCAGGGTGGTACTTAATCTCACAATCATAATCGTTCAACAACTCCACCCATCTTCGTTGCCTCATGTTTAAATCCTTTTGATCAAATATATGTTGAAGGCTCTTGTGATCCGTAAAGATTATACACTTTGTACCATAGAGGTAATGGCGCCAAATCTTTAGCGCGAAGACAACCGCTCCAAGTTCTAAATCATGCGTTGTGTAGTTCTTTTCATTGGTCTTGAGTTGGCGTGAGGCATACGCTATGACTTTGTCTCGCTGCATAAGGACACATCCAAGTCCCTGATGTGAAGCGTCGCAGTAAACAACAATGTCATCCATCCCCTCGGGCAAAGACAAAATTGGCGCACTACATAACTTCTGTTTCAACATTTGAAATGCTGTTTCCTGATTTTCGCCCCAAACAAACTTCTTGTCTTTCTGAGTTAGCGCGGTCAGAGGTAGAGCTATTTTGGAGAAGTTCTCAATGAAGCGTCGATAGTAGCCAGCTAGTCCTAGGAATTGCCTCACCTCAGTTGGGGTTTTTGGCGCTTCCCAGTTTTCGATGGCCTTGACTTTGGAAGGATCAACGTGTATTCCTTTCTCGTTTACAACGTGACCGAGAAAGTGAACTTCTCTAAGCCAAAACTCGCACTTGGAAAACTTCGCATACAACTTTTCTTTCCTCAACAATTCCAAAATCAATCTCAGGTGTTGCTCATGCTCGGCCTTGGTCCGTGAGTAAATCAGAATATCATCTATAAACACAATCACAAACTTGTCCAAGTATGGTTTGCACACGCGGTTCATCAGATCCATGAACACAGCCGGCGCATTAGTTAGCCCGAAAGGCATCACTAAGAACTCATAATGGCCGTATCTAGTTCGGAAGGCTGTTTTCGGCACATCTTCCTCATGGACCCTAAGTTGGTGGTATCCTGACCGTAGATCTATCTTCGAATAATAACTGGATCCCTGCAACTGGTCAAATAAGTCGTCAATCCTCGGTAAGGGGTACCGATTCTTGACTGTCAGCTTGTTCAGCTCCCTGTAGTCAATACACATTCTGAACGAACCATCCTTCTTCTTAACAAACAGTACTGGAGCTCCCCAAGGTGAAAAGCTTGGGCGTATGAAACCCTTATCCAATAGTTCCTGTAACTGATTGGATAGCTCTTGCATCTCAGATGGAGCTAATCGATAAGGCGCTCGAGCTACTGGCGCAGCTCCTGGGACCAAATCAATACGAAACTCGACTTGTCGCGGCGGCGGTAATCCGGGCAAATCTTCAGGAAAAACTTCTGGAAATTCGCGCACTACTGGTAAGTCTTCAATTCTACGCTCATCTCCTTTCTTCTCTACGACATGCGCCAGGAAGGCGTAGCACCCTTTCCTTAGGCACTTTCGCGCCTTTAGGCACGAAATCAGTTTCGTCGCAACTCCCATTCTTTCCCCTTGAATTACCAAGGTTTCTCCGTTCAACAGTGGGATCCGAACCTGCTTCTCATGGCAAATAACTTCCGCGCGGTTCTCGACTAACCAATCCATACCTACCAAAATGTCAAAACTTCCCAAGTCTATTGGCAACAAGTTAATATTGAACACGTGACCTCCCATGACTATTACACATTGCTCAGTTCTTTCGTTTGCGCATAACTGCCTACCATTGGCTAGTTCTATAGTATAAGGCGTGTCTAGTCTACTGGTTGCTAGGCCTAGGGAGTCTTTAAACTCAGTGGATATAAAACTTAGGTCAGCGCCAGTATCAAATAAGACAGATGCAAAATGTCCGTTAAGCAAAAACGTACCGGTTACCACATTCGGCTCTTCTTTAGCTTCGCCTGCGCCGATCACAAAAGCTCTCCCGCGAGCTTGGTTCCCCTTTTGCGGGCAATCCCGACTAAAATGCCCTGGCTTCCCGCATGCGTAGCAGTTGTCGCTTGCTCCAGCTTCTCTGACACGGCAATTCATCGTCTTGTGCCCTGGTCTTCCACATTTGGCACATTCGATTCTTGCGCATTCACCCTCATGGTGGTACTTGCATTTGCTGCACCATGGGCGAGGCCCGCTGTATCCTTTTCGTGGTGGCTCCGCGGCCTGAATCGCGTAAACCCTTGCGCTTTCCTGCTTCTTGAACGGTGGCTGCTTGGAGTCGGACCCTCGGTGGTGAGAGTTCCATTTCCTCTTGGGATCAGAGGTTCGCTGCTCGATTCCGCGCGTAGTCAACATACCCGCACGGATCGTATCCCTTGTAAGGGTGATGGCCCGCGCTACCGCCTCATCAAAGGTTGGAGGCGCTGCGGCGTTGAGCGGAACCCTAACAACAATAGGTAACCCAAAAATATACCTCTCGATCTTCTTTTCCTCCGTGATTGCCATGTCTGGCACCAACTGGCAAAGTTCGTTGAACCGGTTGTTGTAGGCGTCGATATCCGTTCCTACCATGGTGTGGTTCCAGAATTCCTGTTGTAGACTCTGGATTTCTGCGCGAGAGCAGAACTTTCTCATCATCATCTCCTTCAGTTCCTCCCAGGTCTTGTGGAGAGCAACTTCTCGCCCCAATGTTTTCGTTTGAAGCTTCCACCAAGACGAAGCTGCCTCTTGGAACATGCAGGTCGCGTAAAGGACCTTCTGGTTCTCACTACATCCGCTAATGGAGAGAACTGTCTCCATCTTGTCAATCCAGTTGTAGAGCCCAATGGCCCCTTCGGTTCCCTTGAATGGCCAAGGCTTACAGGCCATGAATGTCTTATAGGAGCATCCTTTGTCCAAGGCTCCTGATTCGGGTTCTGGGGTCTCATTCTGACGACCCTGACTTGATTCGGCCTTGCTGGCCTCATGTGTCGCAATCGCCTGCGCGATTATTTCCGCGAGTTCCTCGGGTGTCATGGTAATTCCTTTGGCTTTAGTTGGAGGCATTCTTGCTTTAAAAGAGTGAAAATATATCAGACTTAGCGCATGTACTCTGAGCACATAATGTTATCATTATTTACTAGACAGTGTGACCCGTGTTCCTAAGTGTGTGTATAGTTTCTTTTGAAAATATTTTCTTTGAAAAATATTTCATGCGATTCCCCAACGGTTATAGTCTAGGTTAAAACTTCTTTTCCTAGTTCGCTATAACCAGTGCTCTGATACCAATCTGTCACACCCGGCCCTGATCGGCGGAAACAGCCGGGCGCGCGCGAGTGGGAATTGATACTTAAGCACGGGCCATTGCAAACATTCAAAGATTTTCATTGCGCATGAAAAGTTTAATACAAATACATTACATTGTTTAAAAATTACATAAAAACATCCAAGTATAAAAATTGTTGAAGATTTCCACGCCATATCCCCATGCGCGGCGGGAACAACCACGCGCATCGAAGGGATAGAACTAAAATCTTCCAAAAAGCTAGTTTAGATGTTCAGCGTGAGGTGCTATAAGTGTGACTCCATGCGCTACCTAGTTATCTCCTGAAAGACACGTAAAAACATTTGAATCAGTATAAACTGAGTGAGTTCACAAGTTTTAGTAACTTGATAAATCGTATTGCATCAAAATTTTGATACAAATCATTCTGAAACATAATTCTGATAGCATCATTAAAACATATGCTTGGTAAAACATAGTCCTATCAACATATTCTGATAAATTCGTTCCGCGGGTTACGCGCGAACATTTCTGGGAACTGTGCTCGTCCATGCAAAGTGGCGCTGCCACTACGAGCTAAAATAATAATTCCGTCCCGCGGGTTACGCGCGGACGTTGTGCCGGAAAACAAGGCGCTCGTCCATGCAAAGAGGCGCGACCCCTACGAGCGGGCTCAAACCCATAGTACTGCCCCATGACCATACTAGGCACTCGTCCATGCAAAGAGGTGCGACCCCTACGAGTGGGTGGATCAAACCAGCAGTCCCTACCCTTAGAGTTCCAATGGTAAAGTGATCACTTACTCGAGTTCTAGCGCACATACATCGAAAACCTTAGATAACCGTTTGCATTACTCATCATGAAACATAACTTAAACACATAATCGCTTGCATAGCTTGTAAGTATACCATGATAAAACATTATTTAAGTACGTGTCCCTCGCCCCGAAAACAGTTTAAAGATAGTGAAAACAGTGAAAATAGGGGCTGTGAGACTCACCTGTGGTTCTTGTTAAGGGATTAATCGAGATTCGGGTTTTCTTGGTGTTGGCCTCGGAATCGAAGGTCTAGAATACGATTAAATAACAAGTATATATATTAAGATCAAGAAATAGGAGAATATAAGGGTTGGATAGTAGGTCTCAAGGTTATATTCTCGGCTTACCTAGTAACAGGATCGGAGCTGGAAACAACGGATGCTTGGGAGAGGATTAGTGCAAGTTTGTAGTTCTTTGAAGTGTGTTTTGGGTGATAATTTAGGTTACATATTTATAGGCAAACTCAAGGGAACACAATCCCTTGCTTTAGGGGATTGAAATCTTTTCATATCTAGGTGTAATGATGATAAAGTATGGAAATTATTATTGTTTATTGTTTACTTAAAAGTGGAGGAGTGGACAAAAGATCTTGATTTGATTTGGACAGGACATGCAGATCTGGGTTGGTGAGAATAGGGTGGCTGACAGTTGACTTTTCATGTTACAGTGTGCTTTTTCAGGTACTTTTGTCAGTGTACAGTAAAAAGTGGAAAATCTCTGAAACACGCTACTGTTTCCTTTTGGGCGGGAGTAATCTCCTTATGTCTGGAGAATAGACTAAGCGTTCTG
>NW_027506785.1:0-28039 GCF_021521415.1 Bidens hawaiensis
GATCACTTTTCAACCAATAGACAAAAAAAAGGCTTACTTACAGGAACATTGTGTGCCGTTACAAAAGATAGCTTATCAATAACACTACCAACAGTATGACAATACCCATTACAAATTTTCTACTTTATACTATTACGTTGTTTGTCACATAACACGTATAAAAACCCTTTCTTATACAAACATTTTCTTTTATATTACAGGTCACCATCAGTTGGGTAAATCAGTGAAATTGCAGTCAACTCACCATGTAAGGAAATACACATCCGAGTTTTAAGAAAGTGGATTTGGCACAACAAGAAAGAAGAACTCAGCTACATCTTTGTAGACACCCATGTATAGTAACGAATCACTGAATCCTTGATTATTAAAACATTCTCCAACACATTAACACATATTAGCAACTTTCAGGGTGATGCTGAAGCCATTACAAACTCAGAGCACCAGGGTCACTTCGATCGGATCATAAAGGTTCAATGTTGCTATGCCGTGTCCAAATACATTCCAACTGAAGCAAGGAGACAAATGCGAGTTGTTCCACACGGATCATCGATCAAATTTGGCCTCAAGGCAACCTTCACCCCAATAAATGACACTACCATCCCAACCTTTTACTATGACTTCGCACCATACACATCGTTAACTGAAAGAATCAATGATCCAAAAAACCCAACACCAAGCACGGAGATTAAACCATTAACAAGTATTATAAATTATATCCTACTAATATGCCATTTTCCCTAAACGTCAATAATAACGCTTATGAAAACCAAACGCAGATTACATCGGTCGCATCGAGCACATAGGTAACGAAATACCAAGAAAGAACAGACGTCTGCGGAAAGTGACAATACTCGACACAAGGTCAGTTGTACAACTTGCACTTTTAATTTCTTTACACCACTTATATGCAACACTCACTACAATTATATAAAGAAAAAAATTACATTCTTAGCAATCTCATGAATTTATATTATTGCTGCAACAACATCGAAATAACATTCTGGGAAGACAAAAGAAACTTGATCACAGACCAAAATGCGGTTGGCAAGATACTAGCTGTGTCGTCAACAATTGTCACATTCTTTCGTAACCATCAACTAAACTACAACACAAAGCTTACTACACAAACTTCATACATAACTAACGACACACTTTATGCAGGTGAGCTACAGCTGGAGTCAACATCAGCAACTGCAGTTTCCATAAACCCTCCGATACCAGATCTGCAACAATACATCAATAGGTATTCTAAAACACATCTACTACATCACTAGGGATAGCAAAGGGTCGCGTACGTGTCTGGTTTAGTTATTCACAAACCTATACTCGATTATTAAAATCTGTCCCAAACCCGTCGGGTATTTATCGACTTTTTACCCACCGGGTTTTTTTCGGGTTTTGACAAAAACAACTGTCGGGCATACTCGCTAAACCGCATCAGGTTTCTATCGAGTTTTCACAACACACTAATCAAATATATATAACTAATTACCAAAAAAATCTTAACAATTGCCACAAAGAGGTTGACAACAAACTCTGATGCAAATATTCAGAAATACAGTTCGTGTCTCCATAATATAAAAGGAACACAAGGCACAACCTCAATTTACTAAACTAAAAAAGTCGTCTTCACCGGGTACATAACTCGGTAAATGGATCAACATTATCGGGTAATCGGGTCCGATGATCGGATCTACTAGCATTCTCAATCACGTCCCAAACCCAAAAAAAAAATAAAACCTATCCCAAAACATAATGGATTGAGTATTACTCGTCCCAATTACGTCTGGTTTGGAGTAATAACATCGATCTCGGGTTCAATAATTTTACTACATAAAAAAACATGCCCAATTTCGCCTCATGTGTCATCAGGTTCAAAGAAATTGGAGAAGAGCCGACGACATTCCACTCACAACCAATTATAACTCTCGCTCAAATGATGCAAAAGAATCCAGATAGTATTACTGTAAGTAACATACAATGTCACTATAACAAAATCATGATTGTCAACTAACCACTTTCACAACAGCAAAACAAAGGAGCATGCAATGTTACTTTAGCAGACTTTGATCATGACAAACCTTTGGCATATGTAAACTGCAACAACTGCAACCAGAGAGCACACCTTCATGAAAAGTCTAAGTTCGTGTGCTTAGACCATTGGGACGACTACGGAGTCAAATGCATGTAAGAAAACACTTTAAAAAATAAAAATATTAATTGTTGCACACAATTAAGTATTACTAACTTGCCCTTAATTGTCAATTACCAAATGTAGGTACTGTGTAAACACCATCATCAAAGACAAAGACACAACAGCAAAGGCAATCTTCTTTGATGAGGCAATGACAGACATGTTGGAAACAACATGTGAAGAAATGATTATGAAACGAGGATACAAAGACACGAAACTCATCCCTGACGAAATCATTGCACTTCAAGGACAACATTGCCAACTGCAGATGACTATAAAGAAGGATAAATCGATTGCAGTAAACAGAGCAAAAAATTTATTCAGAATCCACCAACACCTGCAAAAACAACGGGAATGAAGAGACCACCGCCTGACTCTCCAGGTAAATACTATAATCACCAACTACAAAATAGTAGCACATTAAACACTAACTTCAAAATAAATTTGAACAGATAGCCATCACCACATCAAGAAAAAGGTCTAGCAACAACAATATAAAGGGCCCAAGCACACTTTTTGAACAATCACATGGCCAACAACAAACTGCACAAACAACTTCCAATGACTTTTTGAAGACAAAGTCAAACAGCCTCGAGAGGCAATATTCGGTCCACAAAAATTAAAGACCGTCCAAATAAAGACATGCAACAGCAAACACTTTTGGAAACAAAGCCATGTGGGCTGCAATTGCAATACATGCATGTAACAACTTGAAATAACATATTATTATCCTTCTAGCAATGTGCAGTAACCATAGCGTAACAACTCATCGCAACTACATGCCATAGCCGCGGAGCGCGGGTAACACATCCTAGTTTAGTCAAATCGTTAATTTATTCAAATTCGGTTTTTTAACAAATGCTGCTATATAACATCTTTTTGTAAATTTCATGTGAATGGTAAGAATCGGATTTTTATATTCAGTTATATATATATATATATATATATTTATTTATTATTGTTGACATTTAGGAATAAATATATTAATAGGTTTAGTTGAAAGTGATATTAAAGTCATAATAACTTTAAATATTTTGAAATACTTATTAAAAAAAATCTTTTTAAATTAAGGAATGAATTTTGATAAATTATTAAATGGGTTTATAATTATGGATAGTATTACACAAGTTTAAATGTTTATTAGCCTCAATTATGAAATGGTCAAATTCATTAATGTTCGGTTTTTGTATAACTGGTGAATATCAAACTATATTATTTTATTCAATATTTTACTTATTTATGTAAAATATAACATAAATAGAAATGATAACAAACTTTTACTTATTTATAAATAGAATAATTAATGTTGAAACCTTAATATGTTTCGTGGATTTTTTTTAGGAAGTAGTACTTTAGAAATATTTAGAAGGAAATTTGAATTTGTAATAGTATGAACACTAACTTGTAATTCTATAAGATACATATAAATAATAATAACCTTGTAAAGTATAATTTTTAAAATGTCTAAATTAAACATAATAAAAATGAGATTTTTTTGTAATTTAAGAAAATACGGTTCTTAACAATATAGTAAAAAATTAAATTTAACAGTGGTATCTAGATTTGGATCATTTCCACCGCGGAATATTATATTTTAGTCAGATATTTATTATTATTATGGACCATTAATTATAAATTAAATATTAATCATATACCAAAAATATTTAGAATTACCATAGCCAAATCATGGACCTCCATTAACCTTAAATATGTAATGTCAAATTTGAGTGTGTGATCAATTCTATAACTATCAATTTTTACATACTTATTTATGTAAAATATAATATAAATAGAAATGATAATAAAATTTTAAAATTATAATATAAATAGAAAACAGGTCGTTTTGTAATTTATCAAAATACGGTAATATAACTTATCTTTGAAAATTTTAGTCAACTTATTATTATGTAAATTATTGATCATTAATTCTAAAATGAAGTTGTTATCATATAGCTAAAATATATACAATTAAGGTAAACTCATATTGAATTTGACTTTGGGGATATTACTTGAAATTAATTTTAAAATTAATTTATAATTTGTTAAGATTTAAATTTAGTATGAAAGGAAATACAATAATTAAAAATGATAGTAACAAAGTACTATAATTATGTAAATGTCAAAAATATATATATATAACATATATATGGTCAAAACGATTTATATTTAAAACTATAAATATTTAAAACATATATATTTAAAACTATAAATATGAAATACTATAAATATTTCATTAAATCTAGTCAACACATATATATTTAAAACGATTTACCTTAATAAATGGTCAAAAAAGATTTTAATGTAAATAGTCAAATAGTAAATGAGGTCGGAAATGTAGTTGATTTTTAAAATCGGTTTGTTTATAAATTAAGGAAAGTCAAAGTATATCAAATGTGTTAATGAGATAATTAAACTATATAAATTACAATATTCATGTTAATTAGGTTATTTAAACAAATAAGGAAAGTCAAACTAAATAAATTGTACTAATGGGATAATTAAATGTCTAATAGATTAACGCACGCCGGAAAAAAAAAATATAGATCAACTTATCTCTGATCTTCAATATACAATAATATTTTCTTTTATCTAAAAAGAATGAAAATGAATATACATGAATATTCAAAAATGAAATATACATCAATATTAAAAAAAAATACATATTATAAACTCATGATCAATCCGTGAAATTAGATTATATGAGTCGGACAACTACCTGAAATAATAAAGACGAATATTAATATTGATATTATTGATTCTTCTAATTATAACTAATAACCAGAAATTTTAAAGGTGTTACCGGAAAAACAAAATTTAAAGGTGTTACCGGAAAATAGATTGTATCAGCCGTGACATTCACCTGAAACTATAAAGTAGAATATTAATGTTGATATTATGGAACATTTGATATTTAAGTTATAACCGAAAAATTTGAATGTCTTACCTGAAAATAACAAATAATGATAATAACCATGGAATCTAAGATTTTGATTAAGAACTAAAATGAAATCTTCAGCAAATCAATCGGGTAAATAACCTGAAATAATGTAAAGCAACCATTGTTATAGGTATAACACATATCCGAAAAAACTTACCGGGAAAACGTAACCATGGAATCTAAGATTTTGATTAAGAAACTAAAATGAAATCATCAGCAAATCAATTGGGTAAATAACCTGAAATAATGTAAAGCAACCATTGTTATAGGTATAACACATATTCGGAAAAACTTAACGAAAAATTTTACCGGAAAAACGTAAATACGTCCACATATCACCTTCATCGCAGTTTATAATTTATAACATAAACTGATTTTAATAAAGTTAGTTAACAATGAGAATAAAGATAAAAATGTTAGAGGAAACAATAACCGGAGGAAAATATAATGTTGCCAGAAATACATAGATCAACAATCGGTAGTTTATTATAAAATATGAACTTACCCGGAAATTAATACAAATCGACCAGATTCGCCGAATATATGAATAGGTGAAAGGAGATCCGGCAAAACTAAAAAAGAGAGAAAAACATGATTAGGGTAAAAAATTAAGAAATGTTATGGTTAAATATAGGTTAGTGGATGACTTGGCATGATTGTGAAAGGCAATGTATGACATGGCAATGAGATGGCAATGATGTTGATGGCCTAAAATGTTGACTAGGTGAAAATTGTTGTTTGCTTTAATAGTATTAATATGAAGTTTCTGAAAATAAAAGTAAATAACAAAATATATATACATAACTATTCGTCAAATATTTTGTTGAACATAAAACAATATAATTAATACTATTTGTCGGAATTTATGTGAGAGAAAATAAAATAAATAAAATCCTTTTTGTTGAATATTTTCTCAAAAAGTAAATATTAATATTGATATTATTATAAATATTATCACTATTATTAACTAGTGTGTTTTCTTAATGCGTGTTGCGCAAGAAACTTGGTAACGGGATCCAGTTTTTAAATGCAAATATACGAACATATCATAACGAATATTACCTCGATAAAGAATTATTTATTTAAGTATAAAAAAATGGTTTGTATCAGTTCGGCTCATTACAGTATCAACGTAGTACTGCACTTACTATATAACTTACAATAAAAATATTATATTTTATTGCGACACAATTTCATTTTCAACGAAACTTATATACTTTATTGTGAAAACACCTTCGTTTTAACGGCATGACATAAATGAAATAAACATGTCGTAATGACATACTAAAAAATCTAAAAGAAACTTCGTATGGCGGACATTACAAAAGATCAGTAACTTAAATATACATATATGATAACAAATTAGGGAACATATTAAAACCATCAATACTTTAGAGGGCAAAATTAAACAAAATTTAGCAAAAAAGTATATTTGGGATCAAATTAAAACATTTTTGAACTTTAAAGAGGCTAATTTCTCATAACTTAAAAGTTAAGAGACTAAACGTGAAAAAATTGAAATGTACCATAGCAGCTAGGTTTTCTTTAATATATAATATAATAATACCACCAAGTTTTTTTAATACTCTAGTCCGAAAGTCGGCCAAAAATAAACAAATATTATAATAATAAATCAGACTTATAAGAAAAGGCGTAGCATAGAAAATCATTTTCTTTTATTTTTAAACTGTGTTTGAAACCACATTTAATAACGGTGTGAATCTTTTGAGACGAGATGTAAACCGTCATAATGATTTTGACTCATAGATTGGTTCTAAAAGTCGGTGTGCCAATACAGTTACTAAGCAATATGGATCAGAATAACGGTTTGTTTAATTAAACTAAATTGCAAGCAATTAATTTGGGTAGGCGTTTTGTTGAAGTAAAAGTTATTTCAGGTACTAATACTAGTTATCGCACTTATATAATTCGTTGTGGTCTAACACATTCAGATAAGAAACTTTCGTTTAAATTGAAGAGAATGTAGTTTTTCCAGTTGTAGTCTGTTTTGCAATGAACATTAACAAAAGTCAAGGTCAATCTCTAACAAGAGTTGACATATATCTCAAAGACTCGATGTTTACACATAGACAACTCTATGTAGATTTATCAAGAGCGAAGAGTGGTGTTAAAATTCTTATGTTAAACAAGGAAGACAAAGTTACAAATAAAGAATAAATATGGTTTATAAGGATGTCTTTTTTGTAGCTTATAAATTATATATTTTTAACCTTTGATTATGTTTTCAAAGATTGTAATTTGAATGTTATTTGGGTTTGTCTTTGTGTTTCACAATCATTTATTTTCGTACCAATATCATTTACAACTTTAAGTATGTAGTCGTCCCAAATAACATATAACAACTTATGTTGTCATTTCAAATGACACGTGTTTGTTCGAAAATATCAATATTTTCACCCGTGTCGTACACGGGTTAGTAACCTAGTATATAGTATAATAATACCACCAAGTTTTTTTAATACTCTAGTCCGGAAGTCGGCCAAAAATAAACAAATATTATAATAATAAATTAGACTTAGAAGAAAAGGCGTAGCATAGAAAATCATTTTCTTTTCTTTTTAAACTGTGTTTGAAACCACATTTAATACCGGTGCGAATCTTTTGAGACGAGATGTAAACCGTCATAATGATTTTGACGCTTCAGACTCATCCAAAAACACAATTAAAGAGAGAACCACCATCATAAAAAACCTTCTTTAGTCAGGTTTCAAACTTAAAATATAAGGAGTCTTAACCATCATTACCATGCCATTTGCCCGAAGGCCAAATGTATGCTTCTTACTAATTCTTTTGTCGAAAAGTACCCATTCCAACAAAGTTCCAACGAAATCCGGTAAAAATGCTCAGATTTTAATCCAAAATTAACCCGTTAATAACTACATAAAGCTAAATAATTACATGCTGTGCTGCTCTATGTCAACATGAATTTATTATACAACGAATGAATGGCTTTTCATCGACTAATGCTATTATTGAAACTAAATGTTGATGATGTGTCACTGTATGTTTGAAACGATAAGTCCTCCCCATATATCATGGGCTTGATATTAGTTTGAACTTTGAAGGGAACGTGTGACATTCGTATAGCTTCTAACTCTATGGCTACCTCTTTCATTGTCGGTCTGTACCTTCCATTCAAATTAAGCATCGCATTGCTAGGTTAGCTACTATCAGAAGCTCATCCCTGGTACCCTCCTTAATCACCGTTGCATCAAAAATAGACATAACACGACCTTCTTCCATTGCCAACATAAAGTGCGTAGCCAAACTCCTATGTTCACCAAATCTTGTCAAGGAAATCGGCCTTTCTCCGGTTAGGAGTTCAACTAAAACAACCCCAAAACTATATACATCACTTTTTTCAGTGAATTGACTAGATTGGAAATACTCAGGATCAAGATAGCCAAATGTACCTTTGACTAAGGTAGTCAAATGAGTTTGTTATACTGCGACAAACCTTGAAGTTCCAAAGTCAGAGACTTTGGCTCTATACTTATCATCCAAAAGTATATTGGTGGTTTTGATATCTCTATGGTATATCGAAATGGAAGTTGCTGAATGCAAATAAGCAAGTGCTCCTGCAACCTCCGTTGCTATTTGTAATCTCATGTTCAAAGAAATTGGGAACTCATTACTTTCATTGTGAAGAAGGTCATACAAGGTACCATTTGGAATGAATTCGGAAACGAGTAGAGGGACATCTGTCTCTAAGCAACATCCCAATAGTTTGACCACGTTCCTACGATTGACTTGTGAAAGAATAACCACCTCATTGATGAACTGTTGTAATTGGCTCTCGTCCACAACTTTTGACTTCTCTGCAAGCATTAAAGCAGCGCCGTTTGAAGCGTTGTACGGACGGAAGTGTCGATCACCTCTCTGCTGGGCAGAGGTGGGTGATAGCCAAATCACTGGTCCAGAACTAGTACTTGAAACCTCTGAGAAGATTGTTCAAATCCGAAACCGCATGGCAGCAGCACGAGATCGCCAAAAGAGTTACGCCGACAAGCGCCGAAAGCCTCTTGAATTTCAAGTAAACGACCAAGTATTACTCAAAGTCTCACCTTGGAAAGGTGTGGTTCGCTTCGGAAAGCGAAACAAACTCAATCCACGATACGTTGGCCCTTACCGGATAACTGAGCGCATTGGTCCGGTGGCGTACCGACTGGACCTACCAACGGAACTCAGTAGTGTACACAATGTTTTCCATGTATCCAATTTGAAGAAATGCCTTTCCGATGAAACCCAAGCAGTCCCTTTGGACGAATTGCAAGTTGACGAACAGCTACGCTTCATCGAAGAACCAGTCGAAGTTTTGGATTGGGAAACCAAAACACTCAAGCACAGCAAAAATTCCAATCGTTAAGGTTCGTTGGAACTCGAGACGTGGACCGGAGTTCACGTGGGAACGCGAGGATCGAATGATGAAAAAGTATCCTCACCTTTTTGAAGGGTTGACCAAACACCGAAAACCGCGAAACCCGTCAAACCGTCAGAAATCACCAGAGGTATGAATTAAATTTCGGGACGAAATTTCTTTCTACTAAGGGATGATATGACAAACTGAAAAATTTTCTTGCTTTTTCAGACACCCATCGCGACTTAACTCAAATTTTCGGGACGAAAATTCTTTCAACATGGGAATGATGTGACACTCGTCAATTTCAGGTTAACTCCGTTAATTCAAACTCCGTCAATTCAAACTTAAGATCACTTGATCTATAACGCACATCTCATTACATTTAAACTAGGGTTTTAAATGACGCTTGACAATCACTACATATGTAGTCTTTCGGGATTGCACCGAAACGCAAACGAGTTGACGCAAACCATTGGTGAATAAACGAAAAACATCCAAACAATAACTATTTGATAATTATGTGTTAGGCTTATGTGCTATTCGATAATATTGTATGGAACACTAACTCAAGATGCAAACAAGTTACTTTAATCTAGAAAAGTAATAATTAGAAGTTGAGGGGCCTTTGTGTAACATATTATTATTAATAATATTAAAAACCCTAACTCTCTCTCTCCCTCCTCTAACCCGATCGGACCCCCCCCCCCCTCATCTCTCTTGCGACGGCAGCCACCACCACCACCATATCACACCCGTTTTGACCTTGTTTTTCATAATCGGAGCATCCCGCGCTCGTTTCTAAGCATCTCTCACCTTCCTCTTGGTTGTTTCTGCGTTTTTAAGGTATAAACATGAAACCCTAACTTTGTAAATCATATATTAAGTTTTTATATGCTTGGTTTTGATTAGAGGATGATTGATTATGTTTCGGTTATTGAGTTAGATGACCATATGTAAATTTGAACGGTGAAAGATTGTTAGGTCATCGATTTTTTGTAAACCCTAGAGGGTTTACTACTGATTTTATGGATAATTATGTTTATTGCATGTTTGGGGATATGTCGTATGCTTAGGATGCATGTTAGACGATTGTGTGTGCTTGCTGAGTTTTGACAGCAGAGATAGTTAAACTTGAATGACATGTAACTTGTTAAAAATAAAACCAAATTGGACTATTTATGAGTCTAAAAGTTAGTGCTCTGAGTCTAGTTTTCAGAAAACCCAACCACGCCTGATTTGGAGGTGTTTTGGTTGCTCAAACGATTTAAATGTGATTAAAGGTTAAAACTGGTACTGGACAGATTGTAAGTTATGTTTAGACAACTGTAATTGAATGTTAAATTGGTAATTGGTTGATATTGTTAACACTAAAGTGTGCTACATTGAGTCTAGTTTCTATAAAGTCCAAGTTTGTAATTTTTGGACGAGTAAAGGTTAACTTGTATTGTTTTACAAAACTGAAGTGCAAACCTGAATTGTGAGACCTGCTGTTAGGTTGTTTTGTAATTATCATATCTCATGAACTACAAGACCAAATGGGTTGGTTCCACTTTTAGAAGTTAACATGTTGAGTTAAGAACCTAACCCAATTGGTCTTGCATTAAATGTATTTTTCGTTTAACGGGAATAACAAATAACATTCTGTTGCGCATGATTTTGATTGCTGTGAGTTTACTGTAATGTTTTGATCATTGTGAGTAAACTATGTGGAATAAAATACAATAAAAATAGTTCTGGAAACCTAACTCATGTATGCTTTTGTGACGATTTTTGGTGAACTATTGGATATGTTGTGATTCATTGAATATAGTAATCTTTCAAGTAGGATTCTGTCTTGATAAAACTAGCTGCTGAACTATGTGAAAATACATGAAACGTGCTTGTTGCTAGACAATTGCTATGTTTTTGACTAAATTGCCCTTGTGGGGAATAATTGCTAGTAATGAACACTATTAATACTTGACACGTAAGTAGTTGTTCACACATGTAACGTATCACCAATGTGTTTGTTGAGACACACACAATTCACAAACGAAACACGAAGCGTATCTTATGCATAGGTGTTATGTGCCGAGTCTAGAGACTCGATAATAGTTCCAACACTTAGAAAATCCCATTGTTGTTTTAGAACGCTAGTGAGGATTTTCTGTGACGCGCATCACTTGGGTGACTTGTTTTTGAATTCTTAGCAAACAGTGAGTTTCACGTTCCCCTTTTAACTCTTTTAAACGCTTTTCACTTGGGGGAGAATACATACTCCAAAAAGCTTTAGATTTTGTTATTTAGTTATATATCACTTGTAAAGGTTAAGTGGCAAACGAAACAACTAAAGTCCTTCATAACATCGAACCCTTTAGTATTGGATAATAGCGAGTCACTGTTGAGTAGTACTACTGGGTTTGACAAACCCCACCCAACGCTAAACTCGACTGGAGGTCGAGCGGGTGTAATCTTGGCTAACACATTTTCCATGGTCTGGATAGACATGGTGGCAAGGCAATTGATAAACAGTCAGCTTCGGTGTCGAACACTTAGTAATACTTGTTTTATAGGCTAGCTACCTATAGATATATAATTGATTTAACATTATCTGGTAACGCAAATGCAAAACGCAAAACGCAAACGCTTTATTTATATAAACTTGTGAACTCACCAACCCCGTGTTGACACTTTTAGTATGTTATTCTCAGGTAGCCGAGGCGGGCGCGCGGTATAGGATCATGCATTACTTTGCACTCTATCGTTTTTGCAAACTTGTTTTTAAACTGTTATTTAATTGGGTTTTAAGTCGTCCTGCGTGACGCAACACTTGGTTTATGATTTTACGCTTCCGCGCTTATTTATGCTTAAATGTCTCGTGGTTTGAAAACTTTACTTATGGTTTGATTATAACTAATGATTCCGATCCTGTTAGTTCACACCCTCTGACGGTAAAACTCCGTTAGTGGATTTTGCGGGTGTGACACTAACCTTGCATTCTAATTAGGCACTGATAAGAAATATACCACTTAAAATATAATAAAAGGTATATTTGTCATCCAAAACATATGAAGAGGGTAATCTTACCATTATCTCTTGACAAAGTCTTCATTTATATATCATCAAGTAAATTTGTAATCCAAAACACTCGAAGAACTTAATATCCAGGATGATTTGCTTATAGGGAGCGTGTATATACATGATCAAAAGCACAAATATCGAATTGACATACATTACCTAGAATAACACCCATGGATGATTTGCTTCCAATACTTGTTGGAGAAATGTTTGGTCCACAACTGAAGTTTATTACTTTAGTACTTGACCCATCGCCACCGTATATTATATCATAATTACATGACGAGGAATAAGGGCAGCTTGCGCAGTCTTCAATTACTAGGCACACATCATATACAAAAAAAAAAATTAAACAAAATAAGCCAAGCAAATTAATAAAAACAGAATGTGCAGATGCTATAGTACCTTCACATCCATCAAATAAATATGGATTTCCTTTGTAACCTACATGACTGGAGCATCTTTGTGACTCCACTGAAGTACCATTTCCGGTATCCAGTTCCATGTTCATATGGTCAGCTGCTCTATGACAACAACTTAGTGTGGTGCTGTGTGGAAGAGTCCACATAAGTGACATGGGAACAGAAGCGTTGTTATCCGCAACAGATTGGACCGAAAAGCTTCCTAATAGATATGAATCATCATCCACCAAGAAGGCATACCCACAACCTCCATCTCCACTCAAGCTCACGAGATTTATGCTATACCACTTAATATAATGAGGAATTGTGGTTTGGCAACAACTAAAGCCAAAACAGTCATTGTTTCTTTCCCTAGCCATACCATTCCGACAAGAAGTTGAACACCCAGTGAGCACACTCCCGTTATCCATCATAACAGCATTACCACACCCGTCAAAAACAAATCTACTGTGATAGCTGCAAAACAAGAAAGGGGTTCTACGAAGATCGATGCTATTCTGAACTGGGTTTCGGCAATCAGAGATTCTTGGTGTGTTGACAATTACTGTCTGATTATCCAAGTCTACCCTCAAGACTTCTAGGTGGTTGAGTGCAGATAGATGTGGCGTCGAGGAGTTGCAATCAACGATGTACCATGAGTTGACCGAACAATCCACACCGATTCCAAAATGGTATGGAATCGTCACGTTCCCGCATGTCTCGTTGCAGCTGGTCTTGGCGAATTTTGAAACTGCAATTGATGATATTAATGAAAGGAAAATGAGTAGATGCCATGCTTGAAATGACTTCATGTTTGTAAAGAAGAATGATTATAGAAGAAAATGTAAGGGGGTTTTATGTATATGATGGTGGATATGATTGGAGAGATATGAGTCATGAATCATGAAAGGTACGTTGTGGTGTGAATTGGTTAATGTTATTCAAAATACTTTTTAATTAATAAGTCGGCCAAAATGTTTATCAATTAGAAATACTTTTATAAATTGGTTGTTGATATTTTCCATCAAACAATTTAAAAAGGTGAAAACTAGTTGATGGTATTTGTCATGAAATTTTCAAAACCCATATCAATTTGTATGTATAAAGCACGAGATTGACATCTCTCCAACATGCTTTATATGTAAATTTCTTGTGTAGGGCATTTGACTTACGCAAGGCGAGAAGACATATGGTACGATAGGGACTGTGATAGGGTACCTGTGGTTTGACCGGAAATCATTGAGTTGACCTCAAGTAAATTAGTAATGCAGAAAACATGTCACAGTTTTCAACATGGAGCAACCAAAAAGAAGCAAACAAAACAATGAAGGAAAAACATGTTGACCCATGTTAGACGGATCAGACACGACCAAGTAACATGGGTACTATTTACCTAAATGTAACATTTGCTTGAAGAGATATACAGACATGTGTAATAAATGGGTTACACGACACAACCCGTTTAAAACGATTAAATATGACGTGTTCAGTAACACGAATGACCCGCACCGACTAGCTTAACACGATTAACAAATAACAAGATAAAATAAAGGTAACTATTACAATCCATAATACACAGAGAGAAAAACTCGATATTTAAAACAGAAACCCATAATGAATTTATATAACAATACATAACATACTAAAAGAAAACAAATCATAAATCATCAACCCTCTAGGCTTCAACAAATGAATAAACTTCACTTAATTGTAATCAACAAATTCCTAAACATCACAGAATTGTATCTCTTGGCCCGTTCTCGATCATGTGCCATCTGATTCAAGGATAATGGAATATCCAAATATATGCTGATTGCTCTTGGGCACTGTGATCAACAAACAATCAAAATACGATGCAATGAACAAGAGATTTGAATGAAACTGCAAACTTGATTACTTGATTGTGATAATGTCGAATACAACTTGATCCCAAATAAACTGATAGGAACGCATCGATTGCATAACACCGCTTGGTGTAAAACTGCTCCTGCAGGTATCAAGATAGCCACCAACCAGCCCTATATAGATAACACCGCTAGGTGTATAACTGCTTCATGCAGGAATCAAGATAACCACCAACAACCAACCCTATATACGTGGCATTCAAGTTATGCTTGAATCCTTTTTTACTACATTCAAGTACTGAACCGGAGCCGTCTTTCCCTCACCAAAACTAACCCTTTCGGTCCTAACGAGTTCATCATCCCTTCGATCCGGTTCCCGTCTTCATCAACCAATCTAGCTTCCCTCATCAACATACCAAACTCCTGGTTATACATCTTAGTTACTGATTCTTCACCAACAACATTATTTTCTTTGTAAGTTGTATAATCAAGTTGTGCATAATATCTACCCTGATACTTGTTTTCCAATTCAGTCTTGGTTTTGTCTACATACGCAACAAACCCTTTCAAATTACCCCAAACATCCGCTTCGGAGTACATCCCACTAGAATGTGTGTTTCAATCCCTTGAAACAGTAGTTGATCATACTTAGGATATTCTTATCTTTCTTTGGCACATAACTAACACAAGATATTGTTCTCATCTTCCCTTCTACCAGAACCTTCACTACTCATGAACGAAACTAAAGTCATTCATTCCTTTGTAAACCTCAATGCCCAAGTTTCTTTTAAAAAACTTTAATAATATGTTTGTTAGTAGTGTTAATACTTGGCATTAGGGTCCACATACAATATGAAGTTCCAATTCCCATTGTTGGTACCCTTATGGCCTTATGGTGCAATCAACATTAGTAGGAAATTGCAAAATATCAATGTACTTACGTGGACAATATGTTTCGAACGTGCCCAACTTCATGACAGCAATAGCATCGACCTCCAGCCTTCCTTAGTCTCCCTACCGATCCTTTAACGTTCTCAACCGGTGTGCATATCCAAACGGGAGGGTTTGCGTATCTGACCCATCTTTAAAACGATTGCTCTCGGCTTCGCACTGAATAGAGATGAGAATCACCTAAAGTAAGTATTAATTGGCATAAACGTATAAGTATGCACATTCTTTGATCACAACACATTAAACCAACCAACTGGTGGTTGTCTTTATATACACAAAAGAAGACAGCAGTTCGTTCTGTTAAATCTTGAGATGCCATAGCCAATAAGCTAAATGACCCTGCTCAATAACCAACTCTTGTTTTTTTGTACTGCATAGATGATCGTCCCACTTCAGATCCAAAACCTTGGCCTCTTCTATTTAAGGCAGGTTAAAGGAGAGTTGTATGTCAACCTAGGCTTAGAATTTAAGCAATAACAAAGAAATTCGATAAATATCAGTGAAAACTTGTAAAAAGATGTAATATGTGAAGCTATGATGCTCGTGACTTCAAATAACGATTTTCCTTAGCTTTTTGTTAAAGTAAGTGACATGGTTTTCGCGCAATTTTCTAGTTTCCGCTACAAGCCACTATACTAGCTGCCTCCTAGTGTTACTAAGATAAACTTTACAAGGGATGGACTGCAATGTCCCATTCAATTAAAAATAATGAGATATGATTAGATGATATTATCTCATATTATTGTAATGAGATTTTGAAGTCCATCCCTCGTGAAGTTTATCTTAGTAACACCACGAGGCTGCTAGTACAATGGCCTGTAGCGGAAGCTAAAAAATTGCATGAGAACCTTGTCACTTACTCTTAACAAAAAACTCAAGGAAAATCATTATTTGAAGTCGCGGGCATCACAAGTTACGACTTTTTACCAATTTTCAATCAAATTTACCAAACTTCTTAGCTAATGATTAAACTTCTCTGAGTACTCTGTTGACGTACAACTCTCCTTTAACCTGCCCAACATAGAAGAGGCCAAGATTTTGGATCTAATGTAGGATGATCCTCAGCATCTATGTAGTACAAACAAAACAAGCATCGGCGATCGAGCAGAGCCATTTGGCTTATTGGTTATGGCATCTCAAGATTTAACAAAACAAACTATTGTCTTCTTCCATGTATTCAAAGACAAGTACCAGTTTGTTGTTTTAATGTGTAGTGATCAAAGCAGGTGCATACTTATATGCTTATGTCAATGTTTACTTACTTTAGGTGATTCGCATCTTTGCCTTTATTGTAGTTTAAACTTTGTAGGTCTACCGCAATTCAATGGATTGATAAGACTACATATGGAGCTTATATCCACATGGTACACACGCAAATTTGACCCAAGGGTTCGATTTGGGTTGATATTAACTTAAGTATCCGCGCCGAAGAGAAGAACTGAAAACAAATATACAAGCAAGGATTGAATGCGCCCCTTTACCATATCTGTACAAATAGAATAGCCTATTTATACAGAATGGTAAAGAGGCCGTCTATGATCATCGATCATAGAAATGAAATAAAGATAGATTTTAATCCTTACCAACTCGATCTTGTCGCCCCTGGCAACAAACATGCATGAACCATTTCACGAAGTATGTGTCCGGATAGTCCAAAGTCTCGGTAGTTAGCTCTTGGCCTTCCAGTTGAAAAACAACGTCGATGAAGCCGTGTAGGTGCACTATTCCGCGGCGGGGATTGTAACTTTCCATAAATTTCCCATTTGTCACTCAACGATCGAAGGAATTTATAAAACAGTCCTAGAAAAAGAATTCTACCATTTAGGCTTACTCTGCTTTGGGATTTTTTTAGAATATCAAATATCAAAACTGATTCAGTTTCTTATATTATAATGTATAATATAATGTATAACGGTATTGAAATTCTAATTTACTTGAATATAATATTGAATACCAGAAAACTATATGAATGTTGTATTTATTAACTTAACATTAACACGCGCGGATATACCTAATCTATATTTCCGTCTTCTCTATTCTTTTATTGCCCTCCTGTCCTGTCGTCAATTGACAGTATGACTTAGGGCGCAATATAATTTAAGTGGTCAAATACTATTTTGGTAAAGCACCTTGAATCCACTGGATAGTAAAGGATCTTGGATCCAACGCAGAACCCTTTGTGAATGAGAGATATAAAGACGAGAAAGACCAATGAAATCAAGTTTCAAGGTTGTAATTGAATGGTAAAGTTTGATTTGATTACCATTAACCTCCAGAATAGTTAACGAGTTTTTCGGTTTGATTCACATCTCCAAAAGGTCTGAGTTATATTAAGGTAAGGTGGCCAAAGGCCCCTATGGTCCAGTGGTTACGACCTCTCTCTTTCACGGAGAAAACGAGGGAAAAATTCATGGGCTGTTTTAGTTACCATGTATACTTTAGAGGGATTGGAAACTTAGAATGGACGCATCAAAAAATAAATATAGAAAGAAGCAGGTCAAAATGGGTTTACTTAAAAGAACAACGGGTCACGATGATTTCCAAACGAGTAAACAATGTTCAATCAATTCGCGATTTGAGGCACATTCAATCGAAGACACCGGCTCACCACTGTCTGAGTCAGATACGAAAAAAGAACTCCGGGAGTCAAAGCGATTTTAATCTTCTCGGTGAGGTTGAAAACCTTACTTTTGCTATTTGTGTAATTTGTTTTGACTTACAATTTGTTTTCAAAATTAGCCCAGGCTATAGGTGATGACCGTGAGATTTTTGAAATTGGTTTTGTGGAGTAAAAATTGCATAATTTATTTATAATCCCAATGTGTTCCTCTTATGTTAAAAAATTAAAATTCCTTGAATTTTATATTTAATCTATCACTAAAGCTCGAGTTCAGCTCGTGAGTAGTTTTTCAAGGCTATTTATAATTAAAGTATGTATGCATATTTTTCAAATATAATACTATATATAAGACAGAGGTTGCAGAAGGCGCTAGGCACTCTCAGGGCGATCGACCGAAGAATTGTGAGTATTCAGAATAAGAATAAGCCGGGAGTACTCAGGTATAGTAAATTATAAAAAAAAAACTAATTAAATTTTGAGAGATTATATAAATGCCAAATCAATAATCCCATCCAACCATAATCAAAATAAATCAAAATGATAGAATAAGATGTTCAAAACTTCAAACAACAAAGTAATTCAAAAATTAACATTTAATCTTATATAGTCAGCCTAGTGAGCAAAGTTTGCGTATATAGTTGCTAAGGCAGATTTTATATCTAATAGTCTTATCAATTTTCAGTTCAAGCTAAAATTTGCCTATACAAAAACCACTAACATCAAGAAACCATATTCTTGAATGAATAAGAAACGTCACCATTTTGTTGTTAGGTTGTTACCTCACCGGAAAGTGGAATACAGTAAAACCCTAAGTCGTAATCGGAATGAACAACAGATCGGAGTGAAACACAATAATAAAGTGGTTTTGAATCGGTGAAACACGTAGCTAAATCGAACTTCAGTAGAAATGAAATTGAATCGCATTTGCTCTCCGCGTCAAAAGAGAAAACGAATAACTGGCAATAGAAAAATGTGTAAAGGTAATTAGGTTTGAAAATAATGACAGACATAGTACATGTGTTCACGCAAATAATAATCTCCTAATAATGTGTCAAATTTAATTCAAATACTACTAATTAGTAAAAACAACATTTAAACTATTAATGAAATACTTGTAGCCCAAGTAATGTCCTCGACTTGGTCTCCAAAGTACCAATCCACCATAGGCTCGATGGACCGGCCAATCCAAATTATAGGCTAGCAACCACCCCTCTAATTTCGTTTTGGTCTTCAAGAGATCATCCACTCCAAGTAGCTTTTGCATCTCCTCAAACTTTATACGAGCTAGAGCCTTCGTCAACGTGTTGCCTCGTCGTTCACTTCCAGGAATATGTTCCACTATAATACTCCGTTCTTGATACAATCTCGTATGAAGTGATACTTTGTTTTTATATGTTTACTTCAACCATGTCACCGTGGGTTATTCATAAGTGCTATGAAAGATATATTATCAACATATAATACTAAGGTTTCCATTCGCCATCTCGTTGCTTCATTAACTAACTCTTGGAGTCAAATGGCTTGACCCGAAGCCGTGGTTGCTGCCATAAACTTCGCCTCGCACGAAGATAAAGCTATTGTTGGTTATTTTTAGTACACTAAGTAACCAGGGCATCATCAAAGTAGAAAACATAATCGGTAGTACTTTTGCCATCTTCGTCATCAACTCCGTAGCTACGATGGAATACCCGTAAAGGTGACGACTTCCACCCCTCGAATATTTTAAACCGTAAGACACGGTTCTTTTAACATACCGAAGAATATGCTTAATCCGTCCATGTGAGATTTCTTTGGCACTTGCATATACCGACTCGCTATTATAACAGAATAACTCAAATCTGGTCTCGTGTGTAACAAATACCTCAAACACCCGATTATTCTTCGGTAGACGTTAGCATCGTATTTTGCAGGAAAGCAAAGAACAAGAAAAAAATCAAAAATTATAGTACCTAGAATAACGCCCAAGGATGATTTTCTTGATTTGATTTCTTCAACATTATCGGGATAAGGGTTACTATAGGAACAAATGAAGCTTCGTTTGGTAACTAAGCCATCAGGATCATAAATCGCGCCTTCATTGCATAAGCCTCCATTGTTGCTGCACCTTGTACACTCTTCTGTAGCTGTAGGCACATTAAAGAAAGACCAAGTTCCTTACGTTAAAGAAATCAACAAACAAATGTACACTAGAAATCATAGACATTACAAAATTACATACATTCACATCCATCTGCTAGATAAGGAGTTCCGTCTGCGTAGGGAAACGTGGAGCATTTCTGAATTTCCATTAAAATATTATTACCGCGATCCACACTGCGACTAATCAATAATATTTGCAGTTCCGGGCCATTACAGCAAGTTATTCAATCAATATCACGTTCTTCTAGTGTCCAAAGAAGTGATACCGGAACAAAAGTGTCTTCCCCTCCAATAGATCGGTTAGAGAAGCTTCGATTAGTGTATGAATCTTCATCCACCAAGAAGGCGGACCCACAAGATCCATCTTCAACCCGTCTTTCCATGTTAACATTGTACGAGATTAGATAATGAGGAATATTGGCTTGGCAACAACTAATTCCGAAGCAGTTGTTCATATTAATACGAGTGTCATTCCGACAAGTGGTCGAACCCAGTGAGTACGCTCCCATTATCCATCATAACCGCGTTACCACACCCCTCGAAAACAAACTTATTGTGTGACTTGGAAAACAGAAACGGGCTGTTACCAAGATCGATGCTCCTAGTCTGAGTGTTATTCCGAGCTGGATTCGGACAATCGGAGATCTTTGGTGTATTAACAGTAACTATTTGATCTTCCAAGTTTACACCCAAGACTTCCAAGTGGTTGAGTGCAGGTAGATATGGTGTTGAGGAGTTGCAATCAACGGCGTACCATTGGTTGACAGAACAATTTGCACCGATTCCAAAAGGGTATGGAATCCTCACGTTCCCGCAGGTATCATTGCAACCTGTCATGGCATACTTGGCAATCACAGGTGATGTTAATGATAATGCAAAGAAGATGAGTAAATGGTAAGCTTGAAATAACTTCATGTTTGTATGAATAATGATTATACCAAAAAAGTTAAGGTGGCCTTTATGTGGATATAGTGGGGACTAGAGGGTATGTATATTGAAAATATATAGTCAAATACATTAGAAAAATAAATAAATAAAAATCTTTAGCATGTCCACTTTGATCAACTTGGTAAGCCTAATACTGAGATTTTAGCTTTTTTTTTTTTTAAATTGATTTTACCAGTCCCATTCACCGGTATAATAGTCAAAATTGCGTGCAGAACTTATTCACATAAATAGATATACGCCATCTTCCGTACTATGTATTGGTATATATGAAGAGCCCGAAACAAAGAAGTTTTAAACAACAAAAGCATCTCGATTTCCAAATTTTGTTGAAGAATAATTGAAAATACGCTAGGAGAACGTTGGGTGAAAAACAGATCGAAAAGGCAATCCCTGGATTGGTGTCAATGGTGTATCTTTAATCTAAAGAACTTGTAGATTGATATTTCATGGATGTTTGTACTGTGTTATAAAAAATAAATAAATAATCAAATCATTATTATTGAACGCGTACTTAGTTAGAATTTGGAGAAGTCAGGAATTAAGTACAGCCGTCTAGAAATTCATAATCAACTTGGAGTTTAAATATGGCTGGTGGTAATTAAATATATTTGTACTTATATGAAGAACTATTTTTTGTTCTATAAATAGGAAAACATTTTTAAGTACCTAGTTGATAAGTGTTGTTAATTGAATGTCCAATCAAGCTAGTAACATAGATTAGCAACCAACAAAACATATTAATCGCATTGCGTAATATGCATAAGTTCGTTCGTAGTTGTGGAGAATAATTGTTGTCAGACATATGTAATAGTGTGATAATGATAGCAGAAATTTGAGGATGCTAACGCATAGGAACGTGGGGCTAGCCCACTTGATAGAGAGACACATACAGAGGAGATTTTAAACGTGAGCAAATGAATAGTATATATTTATTGGTGTAATTAAAGTAGAGTTTTCCAACCGCCAAGCACATGACTATTATCATACACACAGCCGACAGTCCACCCACACCAAACAAACTCAACGGTCCACTTCTTTCATGGTGGCTCGATCAAGGGGAGAGTTCAACACCATAATGCCTACAATTTAATAACCATATATACATATAAACACACATACGTGTGATTGAATAATAGCCACGTTATGAGTTATTACCGCATGTTTGACCGAAATATTCTTATAATCGGCGTATAAAAATGTTCTAACCAGAATAAGCATGATCATTAATCACATGTTTGATACATAACCGCACAAACAGGGCTGACACATAATATCATGTAAAACTTGACAAAACCATATTAAGACATGTGCCACGATCTAGCTACAGTGGTTCCTAAACGCCGATGAATGGGCTATGATGGCGCCTAACAACTCTCCTTTCTAAGCTTCTTTAGAAATTGATAAGGCTAAGAGAGTGCTCTGTGTGTGGGATCCAGTTGAGTATAAGCTCACATCTTTTAAGCCGTCTTGGAAACTTGCCATGGCTACATGGGATCAAGCTAGCCTAATTGCGCAACTTTGTAGGCATCTTTGGAAGCTTTTTGGTGCTCCGCATCATCATATCCTATTCATAATTCATCAACGTTTAACCATCGTAATAGCCCGATCGTTACATATATGGTATAATAAGGTTTTGCACTTTTGCCAACTTAGTTTAGCATGATATTTCGTGTGGGACCCTTTAGTGCCTAATGCTGCGCTAGAGGGTTATGTGTTAACTTGTGATTGGTCATGCCTGTTTTGGTTAGGAAATTTTATATATCTATTTTGATAAAATTTGTCAAACACACCTATGTTGCTAATTTTTCCGATTTAAAATATAAAATCAAAACTATAACTTATTGTTTCTAGAATTAGAAAGTGATCTCCATTATTAAAATCAATTATGCACTTGCCCTACGGTGTGTTTTTGGTTTGTGGTGAATCACTTTCCTCGATCCAACGAATCAGCGGATTGGTTTACGTTATCAACATCGCACCCATTGAATTTTAAGAAGTTTACAAAGATTTCAAGTAATGAGAATTCATGCTTGGTACCAACATGATTATTACCAACTTTTTTGGTATAAGAGAAACAAAGTTTCGGTTTCTATGTGTAAGCATTCTCTTCTTTAAAATGTATTGTAGTTATATACATACGGCATACCCTTTTGAATAGTCACCTTTATGAAAGTCATGATGGTTCTTTTATAACCGGTCACCAACCGAAAGGTCATGACCCTATGAACCATCACCTTTTAGCAACCCAATCCTCAATAGGCGTGACTAAACCCATGAACTATTGCGTTCCAATTCTCTTTATTTTGCTTAACACCCAATCTTGAAAACAGTTATGACTTAAAAATAATTCCAACAATCCTCCACACTAGAATACACGACAGGACCTAACGGATTTGGAAATTCCTAGGTGGTATGCATAAATAAAGAGGAAACCTGCACATCGATCCATTACCTTGTGAAAACGCTCAAGTTTTCAATCAACTGTAAGCCAACCCTTTACGGGGCAATGAGCATGGGTCTATATCTCTGTTTCTCCAAATTCTTTAGAGTCGAACTCTAAAACGCATAGAAGTAACCACGCTTTCATAGCATATGTTATAAGACCATTAAGAATAAATTGTTTTGACTTTAGCCATATGGCTATATATACTACTAAACCCCACACATACTTTGTAAAACATAACTTTCTGATTCTATACTTGAATAGATCATACATGTTGTCGGGTCCAATAGACATAGCACCCCGCCGCTTATTTCATTGAGTTGTTGATAAGGGAGGAAGGTTCCTAAAAGGTTCCCAAAACAACCAACCATAATGTGTCACCTCATATATTGTTACCGTAAACCATTTTTCACAAAAAATTCAACATTCGCATGATAGGCTTCTACTTCGGCTTCGTGAACTCTAAACCCAACCCAAACCACTTGCAATGGTGTTCTCGGAACTACCCGAGGGCATCCCTTCTACCCTAAACCAAATTATCTTATACTTGAATGTGGAATGCAACTTTATTTCTTTGAACCATATATAAAACATAATACCCGCACGCCCACACTAACTCCAATGAGTTGGGGTTGTTGAAATTCAACTTAAATTGCCAACTAGAAGTATGTTGTACTCTACTACCTTAAGCACTTGTAATAAATCATTAATTTTATATAAGATTTGATACATAATTCAACAATCTTTAAATGTATAACCACCCACACCCAAACAAGGGGGCGGCGGCAGGGGCGTGTGTGATTATTAACAATTGAATTTAATACATGTGATCATAAACAGCTTATACGGAATTCAGAAGCATAGAAGCTTAAACTTTATGATAGAGATCATTATATAGTTTAGCCTTTAAGTGTCACTTGTCTATTCTAAAAGGGTATTAAGTGTAATTTTTTTTCTATAAATAGGTTAATAACTTCTTAGGGAAGTAAGAATGATTTTAGTAAGTTTTTAGGCTCGTTGCTTTGCAATTGAGTAGGGCTACGCCCTGGGACCACTTGTGGTTGTTATCAGTTTGTAGATCCATTGAGGTCATCTTCTTCGTTGCAATTTAATTCAGTTTTCCGTTCTTATTATTATTTTGAATTCAATTGTCAGAAATCGATTTCGAGTTCTGTGATAACACTTGTGGTTGTTATCAGTTTGTAGATCCATTGAGGTCATCTTCTTCGTTGCAATTTAATTCAGTTTTCCGTTCTTATTATTATTTTGAATTCAATTGTCAGAAATCGATTTCGAGTTCCCATCACTTTACATGCAGAGGCGCCACTGTTAATGACCACACGGAATCCATCAACAATGCCTTCTTTTTCTGCAACAATCTTTGATGCATGAAGAAGTTGACCCAATATGTCTTCGTGTCTTGGTTCAGCCTTATATATTGCAAGAGAAAAACAAATATTTCAAGATAACAAAAAAGATAAACCATACGATTATGCTGCCACTAGGTCCACTGCCATCAAGATGGGAACCGTTCTAGAGACAAAATGTAGCTATATATTATTAAATAAAGAAAAAGTACATAACTTAGCAGGGTAGATGCGACTGAAAGTTAAGTAAAAGAAATAACCTTGCCAAGCTCTGTTAACCCATCTCTAAGCTTCGGGATAATTAAAACATGAACAGGTGCTTGAGGAAATAAACAGGAAAAAAAAATTAGCAAACAGTTTTATTACTCATACAATACAATATAAGAATCTGAAATACAATACAGAATCAAAGAAATAAACCAAATACAATACAAAACAAAAATGTAAACGGTTTGGCTGAAGATTGTGTTGAACACGGGGCCCTTAAAACAATATTTCGAGTCTCCCAAGAGAACTCGTTGTTTCCCAGGGTACAACAGCCGGAGCAGTAGTACTGCCGGAGTTAACCGTAAACCTGAAAAATGTTCGAATAAAAGAAACCAGAAATGCAGAAGAAGAAGAAGAAGTTGGAAAAACCTTGCAACAATGCTTGTGTTGTGTGTAAGGTTTGGTGTGTGTTGCAACTTAGTTTACCTCTCTATTTATAGAGGAAACACAAGGCACAAGTTTTTCATCCCACCGATGTGGGATACACCACTATAGTATTTTCTTTCAAATACACACAATCACACATCGATATCTCATTCATCAATGTCTATTAGTGTGCATTTGTTGTGTCATAACAACCTACTAATGCACACGTAACAAATTTTCCAACAATCCCCCACATGAATGGAAATCGATTCTTCGAAGTAAGTTTCAGCAGTTGAGTATTGCCGGATAGGTAGGTGTTATCCTTTGAACCTTCCGTTGTGAAGCATACTTAGCCTCCTAGCGGTTTGTAATCGCGATGACTTTGAACAGACCCCATTTGTGTAGACGACAATATGCCTTCACACAATACTCTCCCTGGTTTGGTCAACCCCTCATTCTTGTGTCTGTTATGGTCATGGATCACGGTCCTGGTTCTGCGAGAGCTCTAGGAAATTGCGCCTCCCCCACAATTCCATTCGAAGCGACAACACTTCTCTCTAACATAGGTGATTCCCATCAATCATTAAAAGCATCATGGTTATTTCACTTAACCTTAATATGCTTAACCTCTCCCAAATGTCACTGGTTTTAGGGTACTCCCCTAGGAGAAAGGACTAGGAAGTTCAAGACTCCCTTTGGTTTTGGGGTACTCTCCCACAGTGACTGCCTCTGGTCATATGATTAAGTTTGCCTATTGAACCTAGCTCTTGGGATCTCCAGTCTGCTAAGTTAGGTTTCCCTCATACTTCCTTTATCGCGGGCTTTAGTCCCATTCCTCTCGACAACTTATAAAATTTATCCGTGCTTAAGCCTTTTGTTAACGGGTCTGCAATATTATCTTCTGACCTCACATGGTCAATCGTGATAACACCCGTTGACAGTAGTTGTCGTATCGTGTTATGTCTACGTCTCATATGCCTTGATTTGCCATTATACATTGAACGTTGAGATCTACCAATTGCAGACTCACTATCACAGTGTATGCAAATTGCCGACAACGGCTTTGGCCATTGTGGAATGTCTTCCACGAATTGACGTAACCATTCTGCCTCTTCCCCAGATTTGTCTAAGGCAATGACTTCAGACTCCATTGTGGATCTAGCAATTGCAGTTTGTTTGGATGATTTCCAAGATATTGCTGCCCCACCAAGTAGGAACACGTACCCACTTGTTGATTTGGAATCTTTCATATCCGAAATCCAATTCGCATCAGTATACCCTTCGATCACAGCTGGATGGTTGGTATAATGCAACCCATAGTCTCTTGTGTATCTTATGTACCTAAGCACCCTTATAATAGCTTTCCAATGTTGAACACTTGGATTGCTAGTATATCTACTTAGCCTACTCACCGCGTATGCTAAATCGGGTCTCGTACATGTCATTAGATACATTAGACTTCCAATGATTCTTGAATACTCTAATTGAGCAACCGGCTCAACTCTATTTCTACATAGATGTAGAGTAGTGTCAACCGGAGAACGAGTCACTCGCTTGTCTTCCTTGTTGAATTTTTCAAGAATCTTGTCGACATAGTGTGTTTGACTCAAAGTAAGACCTTCTTTGGTTTTAATGATTTTTATTCCAAGAATAGTATCAACTAAACCCATGTCTTTCATGTCAAATCGTGCCTTTAACATGTCTTTTGTAGGTTGAACCATTTTATCATTACTCCTAATGATAAGCATGTCATCCACATAAAGGCATAAAATAACATAACCTCCATTTGTGTTTTTAACATAAACACATTTATCACACTCATTAATTTTGAAACCATTGATAATCATGACTTAGTCAAACTTTTGGTGCCATTGTTTTAGAGCTTGCTTCAAGCCATACAAAGACTTGATGAGTTTGCATACTTTGCCCTTTTGACCAGGGGTGGAGAAACCCTCAGGTTGCTCCATGTATATCTCTTCTTCCAAATCACCATTTAGAAAAGCCGTTTTTACATCCATTTGGTGCACTTCCAAACTTCGTAAAGACGCGATTGCAAGCACCAACCTTATAGAGGTTATACGTGTTACAGGTGAGTAAGTATCAAAATAGTCTAGACCTTCCAT